>NW_025721289.1:0-151000 GCF_922984935.1 Meles meles | reverse complement strand
AGCCCTGGTCAGCGCCCAGTGCCGCGAGGAGCAGGGCCCTTTCTCGCTCGGGGCATGGCGCGGCCACCCGGAAAACGAGCCGGGAGGATGGGGCGCGGCCGGCGTCCCCGACGCCGGGGAGTTTTCCCCGAGCAGAGTGGATGGAGGCGCCGTGGCCGGGCGTCCGCCTCCGCCGTGGCGGGCGGCCGGGGCGCCCGTGGAGGGGGCTGGCCTCTGTGGGGGAACGGAGTGATCTCTCACTCCACGGCTGGGACGAAGCCGCGAAAGGTGCCGTTGTCGCCGGGACGGTCGGGGGGACTTGTGGCGCGGGACTCAGGGTTCCCCATGCGGAGGCCCCCAGGCTCAGGCCCCTGGCAACGGAAGGCTGAGCAAGCAGGCCCGGGCCCGGCTTTCGGGGCTGGCCCGGCCCCAGCTGCCGGCGCCAGGGAGGGGACCCCCGGAGGCTGAGGAGCGGGAGGCGTCGGCCTCCCCGGGGCCCGCCTCCCGGAGCTCCTCCTGGCGGTGCCGGAACGCGACGACACGCGATCCCGCACAGGGCCCCGGGGGGCCGGCCTTGCGGCCCTGTGGTGCCCGAAGTGTGTTCGCCGGGCGTTTTCCGGCCAATTCTCACGAGCGTTCTGCCCAAATCGGCATCGATTTGGGCAGAACGCTCATGAGTATTGGCCGGCGTTTGGCAGTCCTGGTCAGGGCCCAGTGCCGCGTGGAGCAGGGCCCTTTCTCGCTCGGGGCATGGCGCGGCCACCCGGAAAACGAGCCGCGACGATGGGGCGCGGCCGGCGGCCCCAGCACCGGGGAGATTTCCCCGAGCAGAGTGGATGGAGGCGCCGTGGCCGGGCGTCCGCCTCCGCCGTGGCGGGCGGCCGGGGCGCCCGTGGAGGGGGCTGGCCTCTGTGGGGAACGGAGTGATCTCTCACTCCACGGCTGGGACGAAGCCGCGAAAGGTGCCGTTGTCGCCGGGACGGTCGGGGGGACTCGTGGCGCGGGACTCAGGGTTCCCCATGCGGAGGCCCCCAGGCTCAGGACCCTGGCAACGGAAGGCTGAGCAAGCAGGCCCGGGCCCGGGTTTCGGGGCTGGCCCGGCCCCAGCGGCCGGCGCCAGGGAGGGGACCCCCGGAGGCTGAGGAGCGGGAGGCGTAGGCCTCCCCGGGGCCCGCCTCCCGGAGCTCCTCCTGGCGGTGCCGGAACGCGACGACACGCGATCCCGGACAGGGCCCCGGGGGGGCACCCTGCGGCCCTGTGGTGCCCGAAGTGTGTTCGCCGGGCGTTTTCCGGCCAATTCACACGAGCGTTCTGCCCAAATCGGGATCGATTTGGGCAGAACGCTCGTGAGAATTGGCCGGCGTTGGGCAGCCCTGGTCAGGGCCCAGTGCCGCGTGGAGCAGGGCCCTTTCTCGCTCGGGGCATGGCGCGGCCACCCGGAAAACGAGCCGCGACGATGGGGCGCGGCCGGCGGCCCCGGCGCCGGGGAGTTTTCCCCGAGCAGAGTGGATGGAGGCGCCGTGGCTGGGCGTCCGCCTCCGCCGTGGCGGGCGGTCGGAGCGCCCGTGGAGGGGGCTGGCCTCTGTGGGGGAACGGAGTGATCTCTCACTCCACGGCTGGGACGAAGCCGCGAAAGGTGCCGTTGTCGCCGGGACGGTCGGGGGGACTCGTGGCGCGGGACTCAGGGTTCCCCATGCGGAGGCCCCCAGGCTCAGGCCCCTGGCAACGGAAGGCTGAGCAAGCAGGCCCGGGCCCGGGCCCGGCTTTCGGGGCTGGCCCGGCCCCAGCGGCCGGCGCCAGGGAGGGGAAACCATGAGGCTGAGGAGCGGGAGGCGTCGGCCTCCCCGGGTCCCGCCTCCCGGAGCTCCTCCTGGCGGTGCCGGAACGCGACGACACGCAATCCCGCACAGGGCCCCGGGGGGGCGGCCCTGCGGCCCTGTGGTGCCCGAAGTGTGTTCGCCGGGCGTTTTCCGGTCAATTCTCACGAGCGTTCTGCCCAAATCGGGATCGATTTGGGCAGAACGCTCGTGAGAATTGGCCGGCGTTGGGCAGCCCTGGTCAGGGCCCAGTGCCGCGTGGAGCAGGGCCCTTTCTCGCTCGGGGCATGGCGCGGCCACCCGGAAAACGAGCCGCGACGATGGGGCGCGGCCGGCGGCCCCGGCGCCGGGGAGTTTTCCCCGAGCAGAGTGGATGGAGGCGCCGTGGCCGGGCGTCCGCCTCCGCCGTGGCGGGCGGCCGGGGCGCCCGTGGAGGGGGCTGGCCTCTGTGGGGGAACGGAGTGATCTCTCACTCCACGGCTGGGACGAAGCCGCGAAAGGTGCCGTTGTCGCCGGGACGGTCGGGGGGACTCGTGGCGCGGGACTCAGGGTTCCCCATGCGGAGGCCCCCAGGCTCAGGCCCCTGGCAACGGAAGGCTGAGCAAGCAGGCCCGGGCCCGGGTTTCGGGGCTGGCCCGTCCCCAGCGGCCGGCGCCAGGGAGGGGACCCCCGGAGGCTGAGGTGCGGGAGGCGTAGGCCTCCCCGGGGCCCGCCTCCCGGAGCTCCTCCTGGCGGTGCCTGAACGCGACGACACGCGATCCTGCACAGGGCCCCGGGGGGGCGGCCCTGCGGCCCTGTGGTGCCCGAAGTGTGTTCGCCGCGCGTTTTCCGGCCAATTCTCACGAGCGTTCTGCCCAAATCGGGATCGATTTGGGCAGAACGCTCATGAGTATTGGCCGGCGTTTGGCAGTCCTGGTCAGGGCCCAGTGCCGCGTGGAGCAGGGCCCTTTCTCGCTCGGGGCATGGCGCGGCCACCCGGAAAACGAGCCGCGACGATGGGGCGCGGCCGGCGGCCCCGGCGCCGGGGAGTTTTCCCCGAGCAGAGTGGATGGAGGCGCCGTGGCTGGGCGTCCGCCTCCGCCGTGGCGGGCGGTCGGAGCGCCCGTGGAGGGGGCTGGCCTCTGTGGGGGAACGGAGTGATCTCTTACTCCACGGCTGGGACGAAGCCGCAAAGGTGCCGTTGTCGCCGGGACGGTCGGGGGGACTCGTGGCGCGGGACTCAGGGTTCCCCATGCGGAGGCCCCCAGGCTCAGGCCCCTGGCAACGGAAGGCTGAGCAAGCAGGCCCGGGCCCGGGCCCGGCTTTCGGGGCTGGCCCGGGCCCAGCGGCCGGCGCCAGGGAGGGGAAACCATGAGGCTGAGGAGCGGGAGGCGTCGGCCTCCCCGGGGCCCGCCTCCCGGAGCTCCTCCTGGCGGTGCCGGAACGCGACGACACGCGATCCCGGACAGGGCCCCGGGGGGGCACCCTGCGGCCCTGTGGTGCCCGAAGTGTGTTCGCCGGGCGTTTTCCGGCCAATTCACACGAGCGTTCTGCCCAAATCGGGATCGATTTGGGCAGAACGCTCGTGAGAATTGGCCGGCGTTGGGCAGCCCTGGTCAGGGCCCAGTGCCGCGTGGAGCAGGGCCCTTTCTCGCTCGGGGCATGGCGCGGCCACCCGGAAAACGAGCCGCGACGATGGGGCGCGGCCGGCGGCCCCGGCGCCGGGGAGTTTTCCCCGAGCAGAGTGGATGGAGGCGCCGTGGCTGGGCGTCCGCCTCCGCCGTGGCGGGCGGTCGGAGCGCCCGTGGAGGGGGCTGGCCTCTGTGGGGGAACAGAGTGATCTCTCACTCCACGGCTGGGACGAAGCCGCGAAAGGTGCCTTTGTCGCCGGGACGGTCGGGGGGACTCGTGGCGCGGGACTCAGGGTTCCCCATGCGGAGGCCCCCAGGCTCAGGCCCCTGGCAACGGAAGGCTGAGCAAGCAGGCCCGGGCCCGGGCCCGGCTTTCGGGGCTGGCCCGGCCCCAGCGGCCGGCGCCAGGGAGGGGACCCCCGGAGGCTGAGGAGCGGGAGGCGTCGGCCTCCCCGGGGCCCGCCTCCCGGAGCTCCTCCTGGCGGTGCCGGAACGCGCCGACACGCGATCCCGGACAGGGCCCCGGGGGGGGCGGCCCTGCGGCCCTCTGGTGCCCGAAGTGTGTTCGCCGGGCGTTTTCCGGCCAATTCTCACGAGCGTTCTGCTCAAATCGGGATCGATTTGGGCAGAACGCTCGTGAGAATTGGCCGGCGTTGGGCAGCCCTGGTCAGCGCCCAGTGCCGCGAGGAGCAGGGCCCTTTCTCGCTCGGGGCATGGCGCGGCCACCCGGAAAACGAGCCGGGAGGATGGGGCGCGGCCGGCGTCCCCGACGCCGGGGAGTTTTCCCCCGAGCAGAGTGGATGGAGGCGCCGTGGCCGGGCGTCCGCCTCCGCCGTGGCGGGCGGCCGGGGCGCCCGTGGAGGGGGCTGGCCTCTGTGGGGGAACGGAGTGATCTCTCACTCCACGGCTGGGACGAAGCCGCGAAAGGTGCCGTTGTCGCCGGGACGGTCGGGGGGACTTGTGGCGCGGGACTCAGGGTTCCCCATGCGGAGGCCCCCAGGCTCAGGCCCCTGGCAACGGAAGGCTGAGCAAGCAGGCCCGGGCCCGGCTTTCGGGGCTGGCCCGGCCCCAGCTGCCGGCGCCAGGGAGGGGACCCCCGGAGGCTGAGGAGCGGGAGGCGTCGGCCTCCCCGGGGCCCGCCTCCCGGAGCTCCTCCTGGCGGTGCCGGAACGCGACGACACGCGATCCCGCACAGGGCCCCGGGGGGGCGGCCTTGCGGCCCTGTGGTGCCCGAAGTGTGTTCGCCGGGCGTTTTCCGGCCAATTCTCACGAGCGTTCTGCCCAAATCGGCATCGATTTGGGCAGAACGCTCATGAGTATTGGCCGGCGTTTGGCAGTCCTGGTCAGGGCCCAGTGCCGCGTGGAGCAGGGCCCTTTCTCGCTCGGGGCATGGCGCGGCCACCCGGAAAACGAGCCGCGACGATGGGGCGCGGCCGGCGGCCCCAGCACCGGGGAGATTTCCCCGAGCAGAGTGGATGGAGGCGCCGTGGCCGGGCGTCCGCCTCCGCCGTGGCGGGCGGCCGGGGCGCCCGTGGAGGGGGCTGGCCTCTGTGGGGAACGGAGTGATCTCTCACTCCACGGCTGGGACGAAGCCGCGAAAGGTGCCGTTGTCGCCGGGACGGTCGGGGGGACTCGTGGCGCGGGACTCAGGGTTCCCCATGCGGAGGCCCCCAGGCTCAGGACCCTGGCAACGGAAGGCTGAGCAAGCAGGCCCGGGCCCGGGTTTCGGGGCTGGCCCGGCCCCAGCGGCCGGCGCCAGGGAGGGGACCCCCGGAGGCTGAGGAGCGGGAGGCGTAGGCCTCCCCGGGGCCCGCCTCCCGGAGCTCCTCCTGGCGGTGCCGGAACGCGACGACACGCGATCCCGGACAGGGCCCCGGGGGGGCACCCTGCGGCCCTGTGGTGCCCGAAGTGTGTTCGCCGGGCGTTTTCCGGCCAATTCACACGAGCGTTCTGCCCAAATCGGGATCGATTTGGGCAGAACGCTCGTGAGAATTGGCCGGCGTTGGGCAGCCCTGGTCAGGGCCCAGTGCCGCGTGGAGCAGGGCCCTTTCTCGCTCGGGGCATGGCGCGGCCACCCGGAAAACGAGCCGCGACGATGGGGCGCGGCCGGCGGCCCCGGCGCCGGGGAGTTTTCCCCGAGCAGAGTGGATGGAGGCGCCGTGGCTGGGCGTCCGCCTCCGCCGTGGCGGGCGGTCGGAGCGCCCGTGGAGGGGGCTGGCCTCTGTGGGGGAACGGAGTGATCTCTCACTCCACGGCTGGGACGAAGCCGCGAAAGGTGCCGTTGTCGCCGGGACGGTCGGGGGGACTCGTGGCGCGGGACTCAGGGTTCCCCATGCGGAGGCCCCCAGGCTCAGGCCCCTGGCAACGGAAGGCTGAGCAAGCAGGCCCGGGCCCGGGCCCGGCTTTCGGGGCTGGCCCGGCCCCAGCGGCCGGCGCCAGGGAGGGGAAACCATGAGGCTGAGGAGCGGGAGGCGTCGGCCTCCCCGGGTCCCGCCTCCCGGAGCTCCTCCTGGCGGTGCCGGAACGCGACGACACGCAATCCCGCACAGGGCCCCGGGGGGGCGGCCCTGCGGCCCTGTGGTGCCCGAAGTGTGTTCGCCGGGCGTTTTCCGGTCAATTCTCACGAGCGTTCTGCCCAAATCGGGATCGATTTGGGCAGAACGCTCATGAGTATTGGCCGGCGTTTGGCAGCCCTGTTCAGGGCCCAGTGCCGCGTGGAGCAGGGCCCTTTCTCGCTCGGGGCATGGCGCGGCCACCCGGAAAACGAGCCGCGACGATGGGGCGCGGCCGGCGGCCCCGGCGCCGGGGAGATTTCCCCGAGCAGAGTGGATGGAGGCGCCGTGGCCGGGCGTCCGCCTCCGCCGTGGCGGGCGGCCGGGGCGCCCGTGGAGGGGGCTGGCCTCTGTGGGGGAACGGAGTGATCTCTCACTCCACGGCTGGGACGAAGCCGCGAAAGGTGCCGTTGTCGCCGGGACGGTCGGGGGGACTCGTGGCGTGGGACTCAGGGTTCCCCATGCCGAGGCCCCCAGGCTCAGGCCCCTGGCAACGGAAGGCTGAGCAAGCAGGCCCGGGCCCGGGTTTCGGGGCTGGCCCGGCCCCAGCGGCCGGCGCCAGGGAGGGGACCCCCGGAGGCTGAGGAGCGGGAGGCGTCGGCCTCCACGGGGCCCGCCTCCCGGAGCTCCTCCTGGCGGTGCCGGAAGGCTACGACACGCGATCCCGGACAGGGCCCCGGGGGGGCGGCCCTGCGGCCCTGTGGTGCCCGAAGTGTGTTCGCCGGGCGTTTTCCGGCCAATTCTCACGAGCGTTCTGCCCAAATCGGGATCGATTTGGGCAGAACGCTCGTGAGAATTGGCCGGCGTTGGGCAGCCCTGGTCAGGGCCCAGTGCCGCGTGGAGCAGGGCCCTTTCTCGCTCGGGGCATGGCGCGGCCACCCGGAAAACGAGCCGCGACGATGGGGCGCGGCCGGCGGCCCCGGCGCCGGGGAGTTTTCCCCGAGCAGAGTGGATGGAGGCGCCGTGGCCGGGCGTCCGCCTCCGCCGTGGCGGGCGGCCGGGGCGCCCGTGGAGGGGGCTGGCCTCTGTGGGGGAACGGAGTGATCTCTCACTCCACGGCTGGGACGAAGCCGCGAAAGGTGCCGTTGTCGCCGGGACGGTCGGGGGGACTCGTGGCGCGGGACTCAGGGTTCCCCATGCGGAGGCCCCCAGGCTCAGGCCCCTGGCAACGGAAGGCTGAGCAAGCAGGCCCGGGCCCGGGTTTCGGGGCTGGCCCGTCCCCAGCGGCCGGCGCCAGGGAGGGGACCCTCGGAGGCTGAGGAGCGGGAGGCGTCGGCCTCCCCGGGGCCCGCCTCCCGGATCTCCTCCTGGCGGTGCCGGAACGCGACGACACGCGATCCCGCACAGGTCCCCGGGAGGGCGGACCTGCGGCCCTGTGGTGCCCGAAGTGTGTTCGCCGGGCGTTTTCCGGCCAATTCTCTCGAGCGTTCTGCCCAAATCGGCATCGATTTGGGCAGAACGCTCGTGAGAATTGGCCGGCGTTGGGCAGCCCTGGTCAGCGCCCAGTGCCGCGTGGAGCAGGGCCCTTTCTCGCTCGGGCCATGGCGCGGCCACCCGGAACACGAGCCGCGACGATGGGGCGCGGCCGGCGGCCCCGCGCCGGGGAGTTTTCCCCGAGCAGGGTGGATGGAGGCGCCGTGGCCGGGCGTCCGCCTCCGCCGTGGCGGGCGGCCGGGGCGCCCGTGGAGGGGGCTGGCCTCTGTGGGGGAACGGAGTGATCTCTCACTCCACGGCTGGGACGAAGCCGCGAAAGGTGCCGTTGTCGCCGGGACGGTCGGGGGGACTCGTGGCGCGGGACTCAGGGTTCCCCATGCGGAGGCCCCCAGGCTCAGGACCCTGGCAACGGAAGGCTGAGCAAGCAGGCCCGGGCCCGGGTTTCGGGGCTGGCCCGGCCCCAGCGGCCGGCGCCAGGGAGGGGACCCCCGGAGGCTGAGGAGCGGGAGGCGTAGGCCTCCCCGGGGCCCGCCTCCCGGAGCTCCTCCTGGCGGTGCCGGAACGCGACGACACGCGATCCCGGACAGGGCCCCGGGGGGGCACCCTGCGGCCCTGTGGTGCCCGAAGTGTGTTCGCCGGGCGTTTTCCGGCCAATTCACACGAGCGTTCTGCCCAAATCGGGATCGATTTGGGCAGAACGCTCGTGAGAATTGGCCGGCGTTGGGCAGTCCTGGTCAGGGCCCAGTGCCGCGTGGAGCAGGGCCCTTTCTCGCTCGGGGCATGGCGCGGCCACCCGGAAAACGAGCCGCGACGATGGGGCGCGGCCGGAGGCCCCGGCGCCGGGGAGTTTTCCCCGAGCAGAGTGGATGGAGGCGCCGTGGCTGGGCGTCCGCCTCCGCCGTGGCGGGCGGTCGGAGCGCCCGTGGAGGGGGCTGGCCTCTGTGGGGGAACGGAGTGATCTCTTACTCCACGGCTGGGACGAAGCCGCAAAGGTGCCGTTGTCGCCGGGACGGTCGGGGGGACTCGTGGCGCGGGACTCAGGGTTCCCCATGCGGAGGCCCCCAGGCTCAGGCCCCTGGCAACGGAAGGCTGAGCAAGCAGGCCCGGGCCCGGGCCCGGCTTTCGGGGCTGGCCCGGCCCCAGCGGCCGGCGCCAGGGAGGGGACCCCCGGAGGCTGAGGAGCGGGAGGCGTCGGCCTCCCCGGGGCCCGCCTCCCGGAGCTCCTCCTGGCGGTGCCGGAACGCGCCGACACGCGATCCCGGACAGGGCCCCGGGGGGGGCGGCCCTGCGGCCCTCTGGTGCCCGAAGTGTGTTCGCCGGGCGTTTTCCGGCCAATTCTCACGAGCGTTCTGCCCAAATCGGGATCGATTTGGGCAGAACGCTCGTGAGAATTGGCCGGCGTTGGGCAGCCCTGGTCAGCGCCCAGTGCCGCGTGGAGCAGGGCCCTTTCTCGCTCGGGGCATGGCGCGGCCACCCGGAAAACGAGCCGCGACGATGGGGCGCGGCCGGCGGCCCCAGCGCCGGGGAGATTTCCCCGAGCAGAGTGGATGGAGGCGCCGTGGCCGGGCGTCCGCCTCCGCCGTGGCGGGCGGCCGGGGCGCCCGTGGAGGGGGCTGGCCCCTGTGGGGAACGGAGTGATCTCTCACTCCACGGCTGGGACGAAGCCGCGAAAGGTGCCGTTGTCGCCGGGACGGTCGGGGGGACTCGTGGCGCGGGACTCAGGGTTCCCCATGCGGAGGCCCCCAGGCTCAGGACCCTGGCAACGGAAGGCTGAGCAAGCAGGCCCGGGCCCGGGTTTCGGGGCTGGCCCGGCCCCAGCGGCCGGCGCCAGGGAGGGGACCCCCGGAGGCTGAGGAGCGGGAGGCGTCGGCCTCCCCGGGGCCCGCCTCCCGGAGCTCCTCCTGGCGGTGCCGGAACGCGACGACACGCGATCCCGCACAGGGCCCCGGGGGGGCACCCTGCGGCCCTGTGGTGCCCGAAGTGTGTTCGCCGGGCGTTTTCCGGCCAATTCACACGAGCGTTCTGCCCAAATCGGGATCGATTTGGGCAGAACGCTCGTGAGAATTGGCCGGCGTTGGGCAGCCCTGGTCAGGGCCCAGTGCCGCGTGGAGCAGGGCCCTTTCTCGCTCGGGGCATGGCGCGGCCACCCGGAAAACGAGCCGCGACGATGGGGCGCGGCCGGCGGCCCCGGCGCCGGGGAGATTTCCCCGAGCAGAGTGGATGGAGGCGCCGTGGCCGGGCGTCCGCCTCCGCCGTGGCGGGCGGCCGGGGCGCCCGTGGAGGGGGCTGGCCTCTGTGGGGGAACGGAGTGATCTCTCACTCCACGGCTGGGACGAAGCCGCGAAAGGTGCCGTTGTCGCCGGGACGGTCGGGGGGACTCGTGGCGTGGGACTCAGGGTTCCCCATGCCGAGGCCCCCAGGCTCAGGCCCCTGGCAACGGAAGGCTGAGCAAGCAGGCCCGGGCCCGGGTTTCGGGGCTGGCCCGGCCCCAGCGGCCGGCGCCAGGGAGGGGACCCCCGGAGGCTGAGGAGCGGGAGGCGTCGGCCTCCCCGGGGCCCGCCTCCCGGAGCTCCTCCTGGCGGTGCCGGAAGGCTACGACACGCGATCCCGGACAGGGCCCCGGGGGGGCGGCCCTGCGGCCCTGTGGTGCCCGAAGTGTGTTCGCCGGGCGTTTTCCGGCCAATTCTCACGAGCGTTCTGCCCAAATCGGGATCGATTTGGGCAGAACGCTCGTGAGAATTGGCCGGCGTTGGGCAGCCCTGGTCAGGGCCCAGTGCCGCGTGGAGCAGGGCCCTTTCTCGCTCGGGGAATGGCGCGGCCACCCGGAAAACGAGCCGCGACGATGGGGCGCGGCCGGCGGCCCCGGCGCCGGGGAGTTTTCCCCGAGCAGAGTGGATGGAGGCGCCGTGGCCGGGCGTCCGCCTCCGCCGTGGCGGGCGGCCGGGGCGCCCGTGGAGGGGGCTGGCCTCTGTGGGGGAACGGAGTGATCTCTCACTCCACGGCTGGGACGAAGCCGCGAAAGGTGCCGTTGTCGCCGGGACGGTCGGGGGGACTCGTGGCGCGGGACTCAGGGTTCCCCATGCGGAGGCCCCCAGGCTCAGGCCCCTGGCAACGGAAGGCTGAGCAAGCAGGCCCGGGCCCGGGTTTCGGGGCTGGCCCGTCCCCAGCGGCCGGCGCCAGGGAGGGGACCCTCGGAGGCTGAGGAGCGGGAGGCGTCGGCCTCCCCGGGGCCCGCCTCCCGGAGCTCCTCCTGGCGGTGCCGGAACGCGACGACACGCGATCCCGCACAGGTCCCCGGGAGGGCGGACCTGCGGCCCTGTGGTGACCGAAGTGTGTTCGCCGGGCGTTTTCCGGCCAATTCTCTCGAGCGTTCTGCCCAAATCGGCATCGATTTGGGCAGAACGCTCGTGAGAATTGGCCGGCGTTGGGCAGCCCTGGTCAGCGCCCAGTGCCGCGTGGAGCAGGGCCCTTTCTCGCTCGGGCCATGGCGCGGCCACCCGGAACACGAGCCGCGACGATGGGGCGCGGCCGGCGGCCCCGCGCCGGGGAGTTTTCCCCGAGCAGGGTGGATGGAGGCGCCGTGGCCGGGCGTCCGCCTCCGCCGTGGCGGGCGGCCGGGGCGCCCGTGGAGGGGGCTGGCCTCTGTGGGGGAACGGAGTGATCTCTCACTCCACGGCTGGGACGAAGCCGCGAAAGGTGCCGTTGTCGCCGGGACGGTCGGGGGGACTCGTGGCGTGGGACTCAGGGTTCCCCATGCGGAGGCCCCCAGGCTCAGGCCCCTGGCAACGGAAGGCTGAGCAAGCAGGCCCGGACCCGGGTTTCGGGGCTGGCCCGGCCCCAGCGGCCGGCGCCAGGGAGGGGACCCCCGGAGGCTGAGGTGCGGGAGGCGTAGGCCTCCCCGGGGCCCGCCTCCCGGAGCTCCTCCTGGCGGTGCCGGAACGCGACGACACGCGATCCCGGACAGGGCCCCGGGGGGGCACCCTGCGGCCCTGTGGTGCCCGAAGTGTGTTCGCCGGGCGTTTTCCGGCCAATTCACACGAGCGTTCTGCCCAAATCGGGATCGATTTGGGCAGAACGCTCGTGAGAATTGGCCGGCGTTGGGCAGCCCTGGTCAGGGCCCAGTGCCGCGTGGAGCAGGGCCCTTTCTCGCTCGGGGCATGGCGCGGCCACCAGGAAAACGAGCCGCGACGATGGGGCGCGGCCGGCGGCCCGGCGCCGGGGAGTTTTCCCCGAGCAGAGTGGATGGAGGCGCCGTGGCTGGGCGTCCGCCTCCGCCGTGGCGGGCGGTCGGAGCGCCCGTGGAGGGGGCTGGCCTCTGTGGGGGAACGGAGTGATCTCTCACTCCACGGCTGGGACGAAGCCGCGAAAGGTGCCGTTGTCGCCGGGACGGTCGGGGGGACTCGTGGCGCGGGACTCAGGGTTCCCCATGCGGAGGCCCCCAGGCTCAGGCCCCTGGCAACGGAAGGCTGAGCAAGCAGGCCCGGGCCCGGGCCCGGCTTTCGGGGCTGGCCCGGCCCCAGCGGCCGGCGCCAGGGAGGGGAAACCATGAGGCTGAGGAGCGGGAGGCGTCCGCCTCCCCGGGGCCCGCCTCCCGGAACTCATCCTGGCGGTGCCGGAACGCGACCACACGTGATCCCGGACAGGGCCCCGGGGGGGCGGCCCTGCGGCCCTGTGGTGCCCGAAGTGTGTTCGCCGGGCGTTTTCCGGCCAATTCTCACGAGCGTTCTGCCCAAATCGGGATCGATTTGGGCAGAACGCTCGTGAGAATTGGACGGCGTTGGGCAGCCCTGGTCAGCGCCCAGTGCCGCGAGGAGCAGGGCCCTTTCTCGCTCGGGGCATGGCGCGGCCACCCGGAAAACGAGCCGGGAGGATGGGGCGCGGCCGGCGTCCCCGACGCCGGGGAGTTTTCCCCGAGCAGGGTGGATGGAGGCGCCTTGGCCGGGCGTCCGCCTCGGCCGTGGCGGGCGGCCGGGGCGCCCGTGTAGGGGGCTGGCCTCTGTGGGGAACGGAGTGATCTCTCACTCCACGGCTGGGACGAAGCCGCGAAAGGTGCCGTTGTCGCCGGGACGGTCGGGGGGACTCGTGGCGCGGGACTCAGGGTTCCCCATGCGGAGGCCCCCAGGCTCAGGACCCTGGCAACGGAAGGCTGAGCAAGCAGGCCCGGGCCCGGGTTTCGGGGCTGGCCCGGCCCCAGCGGCCGGCGCCAGGGAGGGGACCCCCGGAGGCTGAGGAGCGGGAGGCGTAGGCCTCCCCGGGGCCCGCCTCCCGGAGCTCCTCCTGGCGGTGCCGGAACGCGACGACACGCGATCCCGGACAGGGCCCCGGGGGGGCACCCTGCGGCCCTGTGGTGCCCGAAGTGTGTTCGCCGGGCGTTTTCCGGCCAATTCACACGAGCGTTCTGCCCAAATCGGGATCGATTTGGGCAGAACGCTCGTGAGAATTGGCCGGCGTTGGGCAGCCCTGGTCAGGGCCCAGTGCCGCGTGGAGCAGGGCCCTTTCTCGCTCGGGGCATGGCGCGGCCACCCGGAAAACGAGCCGCGACGATGGGGCGCGGCCGGCGGCCCCGGCGTCGGGGAGTTTTCCCCGAGCAGAGTGGATGGAGGCGCCGTGGCTGGGCGTCCGCCTCCGCCGTGGCGGGCGGTCGGAGCGCCCGTGGAGGGGGCTGGCCTCTGTGGGGGAACGGAGTGATCTCTCACTCCACGGCTGGGACGAAGCCGCGAAAGGTGCCGTTGTCGCCGGGACGGTCGGGGGGACTCGTGGCGCGGGACTCAGGGTTCCCCATGCGGAGGCCCCCAGGCTCAGGCCCCTGGCAACGGAAGGCTGAGCAAGCAGGCCCGGGCCCGGGCCCGGCTTTCGGGGCTGGCCCGGCCCCAGCGGCCGGCGCCAGGGAGGGGAAACCATGAGGCTGGGGAGCGGGAGGCGTCGGCCTCCCCGGGTCCCGCCTCCCGGAGCTCCTCCTGGCGGTGCCGGAACGCGACGACACGCAATCCCGCACAGGGCCCCCGGGGGGGCGGCCCTGCGGCCCTGTGGTGCCCGAAGTGTGTTCGCCGGGCGTTTTCCGGTCAATTCTCACGAGCGTTCTGCCCAAATCGGGATCGATTTGGGCAGAACGCTCATGAGTATTGGCCGGCGTTTGGCAGCCCTGGTCAGGGCCCAGTGCCGCGTGGAGCAGGGCCCTTTCTCGCTCGGGGCATGGCGCGGCCACCCGGAATACGAGCCGCGACGATGGGGCGCGGCCGGCGGCCCCGGCGCCGGGGAGTTTTCCCCGAGCAGAGTGGATGGAGGCGCCGTGGCCGGGCGTCCGCCTCCGCCGTGGCGGGCGGCCGGGGCGCCCGTGGAGGGGGCTGGCCTCTGTGGGGGAACGGAGTGATCTCTCACTCCACGGCTGGGACGAAGCCGCGAAAGGTGCCGTTGTCGCCGGGACGGTCGGGGGGACTCGTGGCGCGGGACTCAGGGTTCCCCATGCGGAGGCCCCCAGGCTCAGGCCCCTGGCAACGGAAGGCTGAGCAAGCAGGCCCGGGCCCGTGTTTCGGGGCTGGCCCGTCCCCAGCGGCCGGCGCCAGGGAGGGGACCCTCGGAGGCTGAGGAGCGGGAGGCGTCGGCCTCCCCGGGGCCCGCCTCCCGGAGCTCCTCCTGGCGGTGCCGGAACGCGACGACACGCGATCCCGCACAGGTCCCCGGGAGGGCGGACCTGCGGCCCTGTGGTGCCCGAAGTGTGTTCGCCGTGCGTTTTCCGGCCAATTCTCTCGAGCGTTCTGCCCAAATCGGCATCGATTTGGGCAGAACGCTCGTGAGAATTGGCCGGCGTTGGGCAGCCCTGGTCAGCGCCCAGTGCCGCGTGGAGCAGGGCCCTTTCTCGCTCGGGCCATGGCGCGGCCACCCGGAACACGAGCCGCGACGATGGGGCGCGGCCGGCGGCCCCGCGCCGGGGAGTTTTCCCCGAGCAGGGTGGATGGAGGCGCCGTGGCCGGGCGTCCGCCTCCGCCGTGGCGGGCGGCCGGGGCGCCCGTGGAGGGGGCTGGCCTCTGTGGGGGAACGGAGTGATCTCTCACTCCACGGCTGGGACGAAGCCGCGAAAGGTGCCGTTGTCGCCGGGACGGTCGGATGGACTCGTGGCGCGGGACTCAGGGTTCCCCATGCGGAGGCCCCCAGGCTCAGGACCCTGGCAACGGAAGGCTGAGCAAGCAGGCCCGGGCCCGGGTTTCGGGGCTGGCCCGGCCCCAGCGGCCGGCGCCAGGGAGGGGACCCCCGGAGGCTGAGGTGCGGGAGGCGTAGGCCTCCCCGGGGCCCGCCTCCCGGAGCTCCTCCTGGCGGTGCCGGAACGCGACGACACGCGATCCCGGACAGGGCCCCGGGGGGGCACCCTGCGGCCCTGTGGTGCCCGAAGTGTGTTCGCCGGGCGTTTTCCGGCCAATTCACACGAGCGTTCTGCCCAAATCGGGATCGATTTGGGCAGAACGCTCGTGAGAATTGGCCGGCGTTGGGCAGTCCTGGTCAGGGCCCAGTGCCGCGTGGAGCAGGGCCCTTTCTCGCTCGGGGCATGGCGCGGCCACCAGGAAAACGAGCCGCGACGATGGGGCGCGGCCGGCGGCCCCGGCGCCGGGGAGTTTTCCCCGAGCAGAGTGGATGGAGGCGCCGTGGCTGGGCGTCCGCCTCCGCCGTGGCGGGCGGTCGGAGCGCCCGTGGAGGGGGCTGGCCTCTGTGGGGGAACGGAGTGATCTCTCACTCCACGGCTGGGACGAAGCCGCGAAAGGTGCCGTTGTCGCCGGGACGGTCGGGGGGACTCGTGGCGCGGGACTCAGGGTTCCCCATGCGGAGGCCCCCAGGCTCAGGCCCCTGGCAACGGAAGGCTGAGCAAGCAGGCCCGGGCCCGGGCCCGGCTTTCGGGGCTGGCCCGGCCCCAGCGGCCGGCGCCAGGGAGGGGAAACCATGAGGCTGAGGAGCGGGAGGCGTCCGCCTCCAGGGGCCCGCCTCCCGGAACTCCTCCTGGCGGTGCCGGAACGCGACCACACGTGATCCCGGACAGGGCCCCGGGGGGGCAGCCCTGCGGCCCTGTGGTGCCCGAAGTGTGTTCGCCGGGCGTTTTCCGGCCAATTCTCACGAGCGTTCTGCCCAAATCGATCCCGATTTGGGCAGAACGCTCGTGAGAGTTGGACGGCGTTGGGCAGCCCTGGTCAGCGCCCAGTGCCGCGAGGAGCAGGGCCCTTTCTCGCTCGGGGCATGGCGCGGCCACCCGGAAAACGAGCCGGGAGGATGGGGCGCGGCCGGCGTCCCCGACGCCGGGGAGTTTTCCCCGAGCAGAGTGGATGGAGGCGCCGTGGCCGGGCGTCCGCCTCCGCCGTGGCGGGCGGCCGGGGCGCCCGTGGAGGGGGCTGGCCTCTGTGGGGGAACGGAGTGATCTCTCACTCCACGGCTGGGACGAAGCCGCGAAAGGTGCCGTTGTCGCCGGGACGGTCGGGGGGACTCGTGGCGCGGGACTCAGGGTTCCCCATGCGGAGGCCCCCAGGCTCAGGCCCCTGGCAACGGAAGGCTGAGCAAGCAGGCCCGGGCCCGGGTTTCGGGGCTGGCCCGGCCCCAGCTGCCGGCGCCAGGGAGGGGACCCCCGGAGGCTGAGGAGCGGGAGGCGTCGGCCTCCCCGGGGCCCGCCTCCCGGAGCTCCTCCTGGCGGTGCCTGAACGCGACGACACGCGATCCCGCACAGGGCCCCGGGGGGGCGGCCCTGCGGCCCTGTGGTGCCCGAAGTGTGTTCGCCGGGCGTTTTCCGGCCAATTCTCACGAGCGTTCTGCCCAAATCGGGATCGATTTGGGCAGAACGCTCATGAGTATTGGCCGGCGTTTGGCAGTCCTGGTCAGGGCCCAGTGCCGCGTGGAGCAGGGCCCTTTCTCGCTCGGGGCATGGCGCGGCCACCCGGAAAACGAGCCGCGACGATGGGGCGCGGCCGGCGGCCCCGGCGCCGGGGAGATTTCCCCGAGCAGAGTGGATGGAGGCGCCGTGGCCGGGCGTCCGCCTCCGCCGTGGCGGGCGGCCGGGGCGCCCGTGGAGGGGGCTGGCCTCTGTGGGGGAACGGAGTGATCTCTCACTCCACGGCTGGGACGAAGCCGCGAAAGGTGCCGTTGTCGCCGGGACGGTCGGGGGGACTCGTGGCGTGGGACTCAGGGTTCCCCATGCCGAGGCCCCCAGGCTCAGGCCCCTGGCAACGGAAGGCTGAGCAAGCAGGCCCGGGCCCGGGTTTCGGGGCTGGCCCGGCCCCAGCGGCCGGCGCCAGGGAGGGGACCCCCGGAGGCTGAGGAGCGGGAGGCGTCGGCCTCCCCGGGGCCCGCCTCCCGGAGCTCCTCCTGGCGGTGCCGGAACGCTACGACACGCGATCCCGGACAGGGCCCCGGGGGGGCGGCCCTGCGGCCCTGTGGTGCCCGAAGTGTGTTCGCCGGGCGTTTTCCGGCCAATTCTCACGAGCGTTCTGCCCAAATCGGCATCGATTTGGGCAGAACGCTCGTGAGAATTGGCCGGCGTTGGGCAGCCGTGGTCAGCGCCCAGGGCCGCGTGGAGCAGGGCCCTTTCTCGCTCGGGCCATGGCGCGGCCACCCGGAACACGAGCCGAGACGATGGGGCGCGGCCGGCGGCCCCGGCGCCGGGGAGTTTTCCCCGAGCAGGGTGGATGGAGGCGCCGTGGCCGGGCGTCCGCCTCCGCCGTGGCGGGCGGCCGGGGCGCCCGTGGAGGGGGCTGGCCTCTGTGGGGGAACGGAGTGATCTCTCACTCCACGGCTGGGACGAAGCCGCGAAAGGTGCCGTTGTCGCCGGGACGGTCGGGGGGACTCGTGGCGCGGGACTCAGGGTTCCCCATGCGGAGGCCCCCAGGCTCAGGACCCTGGCAACGGAAGGCTGAGCAAGCAGGCCCGGGCCCGGGTTTCGGGGCTGGCCCGGCCCCAGCGGCCGGCGCCAGGGAGGGGACCCCCGGAGGCTGAGGTGCGGGAGGCGTAGGCCTCCCCGGGGCCCGCCTCCCGGAGCTCCTCCTGGCGGTGCCGGAACGCGACGACACGCGATCCCGGACAGGGCCCCGGGGGGGCACCCTGCGGCCCTGTGGTGCCCGAAGTGTGTTCGCCGGGCGTTTTCCGGCCAATTCACACGAGCGTTCTGCCCAAATCGGGATCGATTTGGGCAGAACGCTCGTGAGAATTGGCCGGCGTTGGGCAGTCCTGGTCAGGGCCCAGTGCCGCGTGGAGCAGGGCCCTTTCTCGCTCGGGGCATGGCGCGGCCACCCGGAAAACGAGCCGCGACGATGGGGCGCGGCCGGAGGCCCCGGCGCCGGGGAGTTTTCCCCGAGCAGAGTGGATGGAGGCGCCGTGGCTGGGCGTCCGCCTCCGCCGTGGCGGGCGGTCGGAGCGCCCGTGGAGGGGGCTGGCCTCTGTGGGGGAACGGAGTGATCTCTTACTCCTCGGCTTGGACGAAGCCGCAAAGGTGCCGTTGTCGCCGGGACGGTCGGGGGGACTCGTGGCGCGGGACTCAGGGTTCCCCATGCGGAGGCCCCCAGGCTCAGGCCCCTGGCAACGGAAGGCTGAGCAAGCAGGCCCGGGCCCGGGCCCGGCTTTCGGGGCTGGCCCGGCCCCAGCGGCCGGCTCCAGGGAGGGGAAACCATGAGGCTGAGGAGCGGGAGGCGTCAGCCTCCCCGGGGCCCGCCTCCCGGAGCTCCTCCTGGCGGTGCCGGAACGCGACGACACGCGATCCCGGACAGGGCCCCGGGGGGGCACCCTGCGGCCCTGTGGTGCCCGAAGTGTGTTCGCCGGGCGTTTTCCGGCCAATTCACACGAGCGTTCTGCCCAAATCGGGATCGATTTGGGCAGAACGCTCGTGAGAATTGGCCGGCGTTGGGCAGCCCTGGTCAGGGCCCAGTGCCGCGTGGAGCAGGGCCCTTTCTCGCTCGGGGCATGGCGCGGCCACCCGGAAAACGAGCCGCGACGATGGGGCGCGGCCGGCGGCCCCGGCGCCGGGGAGTTTTTCCCCGAGCAGAGTGGATGGAGGCGCCGTGGCTGGGCGTCCGCCTCCGCCGTGGGGGGCGGTCGGAGCGCCCGTGGAGGGGGCTGGCCTCTGTGGGGGAACGGAGTGATCTCTCACTCCACGGCTGGGACAAAGCCGCGAAAGGTGCCGTTGTCGCCGGGACGGTCGGGGGGACTCGTGGCGCGGGACTCAGGGTTCCCCATGCGGAGGCCCCCAGGCTCAGGCCCCTGGCAACGGAAGGTTGAGCAAGCAGGCCCGGGCCCGGGCCCGTCTTTCGGGGCTGGCCCGGCCCCAGCGGCCGGCGCCAGGGAGGGGAAACCATGAGGCTGAGGAGCGGGAGGCGTCGGCCTCCCCGGGGCCCGCCTCCCGGAACTCCTCCTGGCGGTGCCGGAACGCGACCACACGTGATCCCGGACAGGGCCCCGGGGGGGCGGCCCTGCGGCCCTGTGGTGCCCGAAGTGTGTTCGCCGGGCGTTTTCCGGCCAATTCTCACGAGCGTTCTGCTCAAATCGGGATCGATTTGGGCAGAACGCTCGTGAGAATTGGCCGGCGTTGGGCAGCCCTGGTCAGCGCCCAGTGCCGCGAGGAGCAGGGCCCTTTCTCGCTCGGGGCATGGCGCGGCCACCCGGAAAACGAGCCGGGAGGATGGGGCGCGGCCGGCGTCCCCGACGCCGGGGAGTTTTCCCCGAGCAGAGTGGATGGAGGCGCCGTGGCCGGGCGTCCGCCTCCGCCGTGGCGGGCGGCCGGGGCGCCCGTGGAGGGGGCTGGCCTCTGTGGGGGAACGGAGTGATCTCTCACTCCACGGCTGGGACGAAGCCGCGAAAGGTGCCGTTGTCGCCGGGACGGTCGGGGGGACTTGTGGCGCGGGACTCAGGGTTCCCCATGCGGAGGCCCCCAGGCTCAGGCCCCTGGCAACGGAAGGCTGAGCAAGCAGGCCCGGGCCCGGGTTTCGGGGCTGGCCCGGCCCCAACTGCCGGCGCCAGGGAGGGGACCCCCGGAGGCTGAGGAGCGGGAGGCGTCGGCCTCCCCGGGGCCCGCCTCCCGGAGCTCCTCCTGGCGGTGCCGGAACGCGACGACACGCGATCCCGCACAGGGCCCCGGGGGGGGCGGCCTTGCGGCCCTGTGGTGCCCGAAGTGTGTTCGCCGGGCGTTTTCCGGCCAATTCTCACGAGCGTTCTACCCAAATCGGCATCGATTTGGGCAGAACGCTCATGAGTATTGGCCGGCGTTTGGCAGTCCTGGTCAGGGCCCAGTGCCGCGTGGAGCAGGGCCCTTTCTCGCTCGGGGCATGGCGCGGCCACCCGGAAAACGAGCCGCGACGATGGGGCGCGGCCGGCGGCCCCGGCGCCGGGGAGATTTCCCCGAGCAGAGTGGATGGAGGCGCCGTGGCCGGGCGTCCGCCTCCGCCGTGGCGGGCGCCGGGGCGCCCGTGGAGGGGGCTGGCCTCTGTGGGGAACGGAGTGATCTCTCACTCCACGGCTGGGACGAAGCCGCGAAAGGTGCCGTTGTCGCTGGGACGGTCGGGGGGACTCGTGGCGCGGGACTCAGGGTTCCCCATGCGGAGGCCCCCAGGCTCAGGACCCTGGCAACGGAAGGCTGAGCAAGCAGGCCCGGGCCCGGGTTTCGGGGCTGGCCCGGCCCCAGCGGCCGGCGCCAGGGAGGGGACCCCCGGAGGCTGAGGAGCGGGAGGCGTCGGCCTCCCCGGGGCCCGCATCCCGGAGCTCCTCCTGGCGGTGCCGGAACGCGACGACACGCGATCCCGCACAGGGCCCCGGGGGGGCGGCCTTGCGGCCCTGTGGTGCCCGAAGTGTGTTCGCCGGGCGTTTTCTGGCCAATTCTCACGAGCGTTCTACCCAAATCGGCATCGATTTGGGCAGAACGCTCATGAGTATTGGCCGGCGTTTGGCAGTCCTGGTCAGGGCCCAGTGCCGCGTGGAGCAGGGCCCTTTCTCGCTCGGGGCATGGCGCGGCCACCCGGAAAACGAGCCGCGACGATGGGGCGCGGCCGGCGGCCCCGGCGCCGGGGAGATTTCCCCGAGCAGAGTGGATGGAGGCGCCGTGGCCGGGCGTCCGCCTCCGCCGTGGCGGGCGGCCGGGGCGCCCGTGGAGGGGGCTGGCCTCTGTGGGGAACGGAGTGATCTCTCACTCCACGGCTGGGACGAAGCCGCGAAAGGTGCCGTTGTCGCTGGGACGGTCGGGGGGACTCGTGGCGCGGGACTCAGGGTTCCCCATGCGGAGGCCCCCAGGCTCAGGACCCTGGCAACGGAAGGCTGAGCAAGCAGGCCCGGGCCCGGGTTTCGGGGCTGGCCCGGCCCCAGCGGCCGGCGCCAGGGAGGGGACCCCCGGAGGCTGAGGAGCGGGAGGCGTAGGCCTCCCCGGGGCCCGCCTCCCGGAGCTCCTCCTGGCGGTGCCGGAACGCGACGACACGCGATCCCGGACAGGGCCCCGGGGGGGCACCCTGCGGCCCTGTGGTGCCCGAAGTGTGTTCGCCGGGCGTTTTCCCGGCCAATTCACACGAGCGTTCTGCCCAAATCGGGATCGATTTGGGCAGAACGCTCGTGAGAATTGGCCGGCGTTGGGCAGCCCTGGTCAGGGCCCAGTGCCGCGTGGAGCAGGGCCCTTTCTCGCTCGGGGCATGGCGCGGCCACCCGGAAAACGAGCCGCGACGATGGGGCGCGGCCGGCGGCCCCGGCGCCGGGGAGTTTTCCCCGAGCAGAGTGGATGGAGGCGCCGTGGCTGGGCGTCCGCCTCCGCCGTGGCGGGCGGTCGGAGCGCCCGTGGAGGGGGCTGGCCTCTGTGGGGGAACGGAGTGATCTCTCACTCCACGGCTGGGACGAAGCCGCGAAAGGTGCCGTTGTCGCCGGGACGGTCGGGGGGACTCGTGGCGCGGGACTCAGGGTTCCCCATGCGGAGGCCCCCAGGCTCAGGCCCCTGGCAACGGAAGGCTGAGCAAGCAGGCCCGGGCCCGGGCCCGGCTTTCGGGGCTGGCCCGGCCCCAGCGGCCGGCGCCAGGGAGGGGAAACCATGAGGCTGAGGAGCGGGAGGCGTCGGCCTCCCCGGGTCCCGCCTCCCGGAGCTCCTCCTGGCGGTGCCGGAACGCGACGACACGCAATCCCGCACAGGGCCCCGGGGGGGCGGCCCTGCGGCCCTGTGGTGCCCGAAGTGTGTTCGCCGGGCGTTTTCCGGTCAATTCTCACGAGCGTTCTGCCCAAATCGGGATCGATTTGGGCAGAACGCTCATGAGTATTGGCCGGCGTTTGGCAGCCCTGGTCAGGGCCCAGTGCCGCGTGAAGCAGGGCCCTTTCTCGCTCGGGGCATGGCGCGGCCACCCGGAAAACGAGCCGCGACGATGGGGCGCGGCCGGCGGCCCCGGCGCCGGGGAGATTTCCCCGAGCAGAGTGGATGGAGGCGCCGTGGCCGGGCGTCCGCCTCCGCCGTGGCGGGCGGCCGGGGCGCCCGTGGAGGGGGCTGGCCTCTGTGGGGGAACGGAGTGATCTCTCACTCCACGGCTGGGACGAAGCCGCGAAAGGTGCCGTTGTCGCCGGGACGGTCGGGGGGACTCGTGGCGTGGGACTCAGGGTTCCCCATGCCGAGGCCCCCAGGCTCAGGCCCCTGGCAACGGAAGGCTGAGCAAGCAGGCCCGGGCCCGGGTTTCGGGGCTGGCCCGGCCCCAGCGGCCGGCGCCAGGGAGGGGACCCCCGGAGGCTGAGGAGCGGGAGGCGTCGGCCTCCCCGGGGCCCGCCTCCCGGAGCTCCTCCTGGCGGTGCCGGAAGGCTACGACACGCGATCCCGGACAGGGCCCCGGGGGGGGCGGCCCTGCGGCCCTGTGGTGCCCGAAGTGTGTTCGCCGGGCGTTTTCCGGCCAATTCTCACGAGCGTTCTGCCCAAATCGGGATCGATTTGGGCAGAACGCTCGTGAGAATTGGCCGGCGTTGGGCAGCCCTGGTCAGGGCCCAGTGCCGCGTGGAGCAGGGCCCTTTCTCGCTCGGGGCATGGCGCGGCCACCCGGAAAACGAGCCGCGACGATGGGGCGCGGCCGGCGGCCCCGGCGCCGGGGAGTTTTCCCCGAGCAGAGTGGATGGAGGCGCCGTGGCCGGGCGTCCGCCTCCGCCGTGGCGGGCGGCCGGGGCGCCCGTGGAGGGGGCTGGCCTCTGTGGGGGAACGGAGTGATCTCTCACCCACGGCTGGGACGAAGCCGCGAAAGGTGCCGTTGTCGCCGGGACGGTCGGGGGGACTCGTGGCGCGGGACTCAGGGTTCCCCATGCGGAGGCCCCCAGGCTCAGGCCCCTGGCAACGGAAGGCTGAGCAAGCAGGCCCGGGCCCGGGTTTCGGGGCTGGCCCGTCCCCAGCGGCCGGCGCCAGGGAGGGGACCCT
The DNA here is from genome assembly GCF_922984935.1 of Meles meles. Lineage (NCBI taxonomy): Eukaryota > Metazoa > Chordata > Mammalia > Carnivora > Mustelidae > Meles > Meles meles. Next base: position 128,241 of record NW_025721289.1, on the reverse strand, counting down.
CGGAGGCTGAGGAGCGGGAGGCGTCGGCCTCCCCGGGGCCCGCCTCCCGGAGCTCCTCCTGGCGGTGCCGGAACGCGACGACACGCGATCCCGCACAGGTCCCCGGGAGGGCGGACCTGCGGCCCTGTGGTGCCCGAAGTGTGTTCGCCGGGCGTTTTCCGGCCAATTCTCTCGAGCGTTCTGCCCAAATCGGCATCGATTTGGGCAGAACGCTCGTGAGAATTGGCCGGCGTTGGGCAGCCCTGGTCAGCGCCCAGTGCCGCGTGGAGCAGGGCCCTTTCTCGCTCGGGCCATGGCGCGGCCACCCGGAACACGAGCCGCGACGATGGGGCGCGGCCGGCGGCCCCGCGCCGGGGAGTTTTCCCCGAGCAGGGTGGATGGAGGCGCCGTGGCCGGGCGTCCGCCTCCGCCGTGGCGGGCGGCCGGGGCGCCCGTGGAGGGGGCTGGCCTCTGTGGGGGAACGGAGTGATCTCTCACTCCACGGCTGGGACGAAGCCGCGAAAGGTGCCGTTGTCGCCGGGACGGTCGGGGGGACTCGTGGCGCGGGACTCAGGGTTCCCCATGCGGAGGCCCCCAGGCTCAGGACCCTGGCAACGGAAGGCTGAGCAAGCAGGCCCGGGCCCGGGTTTCGGGGCTGGCCCGGCCCCAGCGGCCGGCGCCAGGGAAGGGACCCCCGGAGGCTGAGGTGCGGGAGGCGTAGGCCTCCCCGGGGCCCGCCTCCCGGAGCTCCTCCTGGCGGTGCCGGAACGCGACGACACGCGATCCCGGACAGGGCCCCGGGGGGGCACCCTGCGGCCCTGTGGTGCCCGAAGTGTGTTCGCCGGGCGTTTTCCGGCCAATTCACACGAGCGTTCTGCCCAAATCGGGATCGATTTGGGCAGAACGCTAGTGAGAATTGGCCGGCGTTGGGCAGCCCTGGTCAGGGCCCAGTGCCGCGTGGAGCAGGGCCCTTTCTCGCTCGGGGCATGGCGCGGCCACCAGGAAAACGAGCCGCGACGATGGGGCGCGGCCGGCGGCCCCGGCGCCGGGGAGTTTTCCCCGAGCAGAGTGGATGGAGGCGCCGTGGCTGGGCGTCCGCCTCCGCCGTGGCGGGCGGTCGGAGCGCCCGTGGAGGGGGCTGGCCTCTGTGGGGGAACGGAGTGATCTCTCACTCCACGGCTGGGACGAAGCCGCGAAAGGTGCCGTTGTCGCCGGGATGGTCGGGGGGACTCGTGGCGCGGGACTCAGGGTTCCCCATGCGGAGGCCCCCAGGCTCAGGCCCCTGGCAACGGAAGGCTGAGCAAGCAGGCCCGGGCCCGGGCCCGGCTTTCGGGGCTGGCCCGGCCCCAGCGGCCGGCGCCAGGGAGGGGAAACCATGAGGCTGAGGAGCGGGAGGCGTCCGCCTCCCCGGGGCCCGCCTCCCGGAACTCCTCCTGGCGGTGCCGGAACGCGACCACACGTGATCCCGGACAGGGCCCCGGGGGGGGCGGCCCTGCGGCCCTGTGGTGCCCGAAGTGTGTTCGCCGGGCGTTTTCCGGCCAATTCTCACGAGCGTTCTGCCCAAATCGGGATCGATTTGGGCAGAACGCTCGTGAGAATTGGACGGCGTTGGGCAGCCCTGGTCAGCGCCCAGTGCCGCGAGGAGCAGGGCCCTTTCTCGCTCGGGGCATGGCGCGGCCACCCGGAAAACGAGCCGGGAGGATGGGGCGCGGCCGGCGTCCCCGACGCCGGGGAGTTTTCCCCGAGCAGAGTGGATGGAGGCGCCGTGGCCGGGCGTCCGCCTCCGCCGTGGCGGGCGGCCGGGGCGCCCGTGGAGGGGGCTGGCCTCTGTGGGGGAACGGAGTGATCTCTCACTCCACGGCTGGGACGAAGCCACGAAAGGTGCCGTTGTCGGCCGGGACGGTCGGGGGGACTCGTGGCGCGGGACTCAGGGTTCCCCATGCGGAGGCCCCCAGGCTCAGGCCCCTGGCAACGGAAGGCTGAGCAAGCAGGCCCGGGCCCGGGTTTCGGGGCTGGCCCGGCCCCAGCTGCCGGCGCCAGGGAGGGACCCCCGGAGGCTGAGGAGCGGGAGGCGTCGGCCTCCCCGGGGCCCGCCTCCCGGAGCTCCTCCTGGCGGTGCCTGAACGCGACGACACGCGATCCCGCACAGGGCCCCGGGGGGGCGGCCCTGCGGCCCTGTGGTGCCCGAAGTGTGTTCGCCGGGCGTTTTCCGGCCAATTCTCACGAGCGTTCTGCCCAAATCGGGATCGATTTGGGCAGAACGCTCATGAAGTATTGGCCGGCGTTTGGCAGTCCTGGTCAGGGCCCAGTGCCGCGTGGAGCAGGGCCCTTTCTCGCTCGGGGCATGGCGCGGCCACCCGGAAACGAGCCGCGACGATGGGGCGCGGCCGGCCGGCCCCGGCGCCGGGGAGATTTCCCCGAGCAGAGTGGATGGAGGCGCCGTGGGCCGGGCGTCCGCCTCCGCCGTGGCGGGCGGCCGGGGCGCCCGTGGAGGGGGCTGGCCTCTGTGGGGGAACGGAGTGATCTCTCACTCCACGGCTGGGACGAAGCCGCGAAAGGTGCCGTTGTCGCCGGGACGGTCGGGGGGACTCGTGGCGTGGGACTCAGGGTTCCCCATGCCGAGGCCCCCAGGCTCAGGCCCCTGGCAACGGAAGGCTGAGCAAGCAGGCCCGGGGCCCGGGTTTCGGGGCTGGCCCGGCCCCAGCGGCCGGCGCCAGGGAGGGGACCCCCGGAGGCTGAGGAGCGGGAGGCGTCGGCCTCCCCGGGGCCCGCCTCCCGGAGCTCCTCCTGGCGGTGCCGGAACGCTACGACACGCGATCCCGGACAGGGCCCCGGGGGGGCGGCCCTGCGGCCCTGTGGTGCCCGAAGTGTGTTCGCCGGGCGTTTTCCGGCCAATTCTCACGAGCGCTCTGCCCAAATCGGCATCGATTTGGGCAGAACGCTCGTGAGAATTTGGCCGGCGTTGGGCAGGCCCTGGTCAGCGCCCAGGGCCGCGTGGAGCAGGGCCCTTTCTCGCTCGGGCCAAGGCGCGGCCACCCGGAACACGAGCCGAGACGATGGGGCGCGGCCGGCGGCCCCGGCGCCGGGGAGTTTTCCCCGAGCAGGGTGGATGGAGGCGCCGTGGCCGGGCGTCCGCCTCCGCCGTGGCGGGCGGCCGGGGCGCCCGTGGAGGGGGCTGGCCTCTGTGGGGGAACGGAGTGATCTCTCACTCCACGGCTGGGACGAAGCCGCGAAAGGTGCCGTTGTCGCCGGGACGGTCGGGGGGACTCGTGGCGTGGGACTCAGGATTCCCCATGCCGAGGCCCCCAGGCTCAGGCCCCTGGCAACGGAAGGCTGAGCAAGCAGGCCCGGGCCGGGTTTTCGGGGCTGGCCCGGCCCCAGCGGCCGGCGCCAGGGAGGGGACCCCCGGAGGCTGAGGAGCGGGAGGCGTCGGCCTCCCCGGGGCCCGCCTCCCGGAGCTCCTCCTGGCGGGTGCCGGAAGGCTACGACACGCGATCCCGGACAGGGCCCCGGGGGGGGCGGCCCTGCGGCCCTGTGGTGCCCGGAAGTGTGTTCGCCGGGCGTTTTCCGGCCAATTCTCACGAGCGTTCTGCCCAAATCGGGATCGATTTGGGCAGAACGCTCGTGAGAATTGGCCGGCGTTGGGCAGCCCTGGTCAGGGCCCAGTGCCGCGTGGAGCAGGGCCCTTTCTCGCTCGGGGCATGGCGCGGCCACCCGGAAAACGAGCCGCGACGATGGGGCGCGGCCGGCGGCCCCGGCGCCGGGGAGTTTTCCCCGAGCAGAGTGGATGGAGGCGCCGTGGCCGGGCGTCCGCCTCCGCCGTGGCGGGCGGCCGGGGCGCCCGTGGAGGGGGCTGGCCTCTGTGGGGGAACGGAGTGATCTCTCACTCCACGGCTGGGACGAAGCGCGAAAGGTTGCCATTGTCGCCGGGACGGGTCCGGCGGGGACTCGTGGCGCGGGACTCAGGGTTCCCCATGCGGAGGCCCCCAGGCTCAGGCCCCTGGCAACGGAAGGCTGAGCAGCAGGCCCGGGCCCGGGTTTCGGGGCTTGGCCCGTCCCCAGCGGCCGGCGCCAGGGAGGGGACCCTCGGAGGCTGAGGAGCGGGAGGCGTCGGCCTCCCCGGGGCCCGCCTCCCGGAGCTCCTCCTGGCGGTGCCGGAACGCGACGACACGCGATCCCGCACAGGTCCCCGGGAGGGCGGACCTGCGGCCCTGTGGTGCCCGAAGTGTGTTCGCCGGGCGTTTTCCGGCCAATTCTCTCGAGCGTTCTGCCCAAATCGGCATCGATTTGGGCAGAACGCTCGTGAGAATTGGCCGGCGTTGGGCAGCCCTGGTCAGCGCCCAGTGCCGCGTGGAGCAGGGCCCTTTCTCGCTCGGGCCATGGCGCGGCCACCCGGAACACGAGCCGCGACGATGGGGCGCGGCCGGCGGCCCCGCGCCGGGGAGTTTTCCCCGAGCAGGGTGGATGGAGGCGCCGTGGCCGGGCGTCCGCCTCCGCCGTGGCGGGCGGCCGGGGCGCCCGTGGAGGGGGCTGGCCTCTGTGGGGGAACGGAGTGTTCTCTCACTCCACGGCTGGGACGAAGCCGCGAAAGGTGCCGTTGTCGCCGGGACGGTCGGGGGGACTCGTGGCGCGGGACTCAGGGTTCCCCATGCGGAGGCCCCCAGGCTCAGGACCCTGGCAACGGAAGGCTGAGCAAGCAGGCCCGGGCCCGGGTTTCGGGGCTGGCCCGGCCCCAGCGGCCGGCGCCAGGGAAGGGACCCCCGGAGGCTGAGGTGCGGGAGGCGTAGGCCTCCCCGGGGCCCGCCTCCCGGAGCTCCTCCTGGCGGTGCCGGAACGCGACGACACGCGATCCCGGACAGGGCCCCGGGGGGGCACCCTGCGGCCCTGTGGTGCCCGAAGTGTGTTCGCCGGGCGTTTTCCGGCCAATTCACACGAGCGTTCTGCCCAAATCGGGATCGATTTGGGCAGAACGCTAGTGAGAATTGGCCGGCGTTGGGCAGCCCTGGTCAGGGCCCAGTGCCGCGTGGAGCAGGGCCCTTTCTCGCTCGGGGCATGGCGCGGCCACCAGGAAAACGAGCCGCGACGATGGGGCGCGGCCGGCGGCCCCGGCGCCGGGGAGTTTTTCCCCGAGCAGAGTGGATGGAGGCGCCGTGGCTGGGCGTCCGCCTCCGCCGTGGCGGGCGGTCGGAGCGCCCGTGGAGGGGGCTGGCCTCTGTGGGGGAACGGAGTGATCTCTCACTCCACGGCTGGGACGAAGCCGCGAAAGGTGCCGTTGTCGCCGGGATGGTCGGGGGGACTCGTGGCGCGGGACTCAGGGTTCCCCATGCGGAGGCCCCCAGGCTCAGGCCCCTGGCAACGGAAGGCTGAGCAAGCAGGCCCGGGCCCGGGCCCGGCTTTCGGGGCTGGCCCGGCCCCAGCGGCCGGCGCCAGGGAGGGGAAACCATGAGGCTGAGGAGCGGGAGGCGTCCGCCTCCCCGGGGCCCGCCTCCCGGAACTCCTCCTGGCGGTGCCGGAACGCGACCACACGTGATCCCGGACAGGGCCCCGGGGGGGCGGCCCTGCGGCCCTGTGGTGCCCGAAGTGTGTTCGCCGGGCGTTTTCCGGCCAATTCTCACGAGCGTTCTGCCCAAATCGGGATCGATTTGGGCAGAACGCTCGTGAGAATTGGACGGCGTTGGGCAGCCCTGGTCAGCGCCCAGTGCCGCGAGGAGCAGGGCCCTTTCTCGCTCGGGGCATGGCGCGGCCACCCGGAAAACGAGCCGGGAGGATGGGGCGCGGCCGGCGTCCCCGACGCCGGGGAGTTTTCCCCGAGCAGAGTGGATGGAGGCGCCGTGGCCGGGCGTCCGCCTCCGCCGTGGCGGGCGGCCGGGGCGCCCGTGGAGGGGGCTGGCCTCTGTGGGGGAACGGAGTGATCTCTCACTCCACGGCTGGGACGAAGCCACGAAAGGTGCCGTTGTCGCCGGGACGGTCGGGGGGACTCGTGGCGCGGGACTCAGGGTTCCCCATGCGGAGGCCCCCAGGCTCAGGCCCCTGGCAACGGAAGGCTGAGCAAGCAGGCCCTGGCCCGGGTTTCGGGGCTGGCCCGGCCCCAGCTGCCGGCGCCAGGGAGGGGACCCCCGGAGGCTGAGGAGCGGGAGGCGTCGGCCTCCCCGGGGCCCGCCTCCCGGAGCTCCTCCTGGCGGTGCCTGAACGCGACGACACGCGATCCCGCACAGGGCCCCGGGGGGGCTGCCCTGCGGCCCTGTGGTGCCCGAAGTGTGTTCGCCGGGCGTTTTCCGGCCAATTCTCACGAGCGTTCTGCCCAAATCGGGATCGATTTGGGCAGAATGCTCATGAGTATTGGCCGGCGTTTGGCAGTCCTGGTCAGGGCCCAGTGCCGCGTGGAGCAGGGCCCTTTCTCGCTCGGGGCATGGCGCGGCCACCCGGAAAACGAGCCGCGACGATGGGGCGCGGCCGGCGGCCCCGGCGCCGGGGAGATTTCCCCGAGCAGAGTGGATGGAGGCGCCGTGGCCGGGCGTCCGCCTCCGCCGTGGCGGGCGGCCGGGGCGCCCGTGGAGGGGGCTGGCCTCTGTGGGGGAACGGAGTGATCTCTCACTCCACGGCTGGGACGAAGCCGCGAAAGGTGCCGTTGTCGCCGGGACGGTCGGGGGGACTCGTGGCGTGGGACTCAGGGTTCCCCATGCCGAGGCCCCCAGGCTCAGGCCCCTGGCAACGGAAGGCTGAGCAAGCAGGCCCGGGCCCGGGTTTCGGGGCTGGCCCGGCCCCAGCGGCCGGCGCCAGGGAGGGGACCCCCGGAGGCTGAGGAGCGGGAGGCGTCGGCCTCCCCGGGGCCCGCCTCCCGGAGCTCCTCCTGGCGGTGCCGGAACGCTACGACACGCGATCCCGGACAGGGCCCCGGGGGGGGCGGCCCTGCGGCCCTGTGGTGCCCGAAGTGTGTTCGCCGGGCGTTTTCCGGCCAATTCTCACGAGCGTTCTGCCCAAATCGGCATCGATTTGGGCAGAACGCTCGTGAGAATTGGCCGGCGTTGGGCAGCCCTGGTCAGCGCCCAGGGCCGCGTGGAGCAGGGCCCTTTCTCGCTCGGGCCATGGCGCGGCCACCCGGAACACGAGCCGAGACGATGGGGCGCGGCCGGCGGCCCCGGCGCCGGGGAGTTTTCCCCGAGCAGGGTGGATGGAGGCGCCGTGGCCGGGCGTCCGCCTCCGCCGTGGCGGGCGGCCGGGGCGCCCGTGGAGGGGGCTGGCCTCTGTGGGGGAACGGAGTGATCTCTCACTCCACGGCTGGGGACGAAGCCGCGAAAGGTGCCGTTGTCGCTGGGACGGTCGGGGGGACTCGTGGCGCAGGACTCAGGGTTCCCCATGCGGAGGCCCCCAGGCTCAGGACCCTGGCAACGGAAGGCTGAGCAAGCAGGCCAGGGCCCGGGTTTCGGGGCTGGCCCGGCCCCAGCGGCCGGCGCCAGGGAGGGGACCCCCGGAGGCTGAGGAGCGGGAGGCGTAGGCCTCCCCGGGGCCCGCCTCCCGGAGCTCCTCCGGGCGGTGCCGGAACGCGACGACATGCGATCCCGGACAGGGTCCCGGGGGGGCACCCTGCGGCCCTGTGGTGCCCGAAGTGTGTTCGCCGGGCGTTTTCCGGCCAATTCACACGAGCGTTCTGCCCAAATCGGGATCGATTTGGGCAGAACGCTCGTGAGAATTGGCCGGCGTTGGGCAGCCCTGGTCAGGGCCCAGTGCCGCGTGGAGCAGGGCCCTTTCTCGCTCGGGGCATGGCGCGGCCACCCGGAAAACGAGCCGCGACGATGGGGCGCGGCCGGAGGCCCCGGCGCCGGGGAGTTTTCCCCGAGCAGAGTGGATGGAGGCGCCGTGGCTGGGCGTCCGCCTCCGCCGTGGCGGGCGGTCGGAGCGCCCGTGGAGGGGGCTGGCCTCTGTGGGGGAACGGAGTGATCTCTTACTCCACGGCTGGGACGAAGCCGCGAAAGGTGCCGTTGTCGCCGGGACGGTCGGGGGGACTCGTGGCGCGGGACTCAGGGTTCCCCATGCGGAGGCCCCCAGGCTCAGGCCCCTGGCAACGGAAGGCTGAGCAAGCAGGCCCGGGCCCGGGCCCGGCTTTCGGGGCTGGCCCGGCCCCAGCGGCCGGCGCCAGGGAGGGGAAACCATGAGGCTGAGGAGCGGGAGGCGTCGGCCTCCCCGGGGCCCGCCTCCCGGAGCTCCTCCTGGCGGTGCCGGAACGCGACGACACGCGATCCCGGACAGGGCCCCGGGGGGGCACCCTGCGGCCCTGTGGTGCCCGAAGTGTGTTCGCCGGGCGTTTTCCGGCCAATTCACACGAGCGTTCTGCCCAAATCGGGATCGATTTGGGCAGAACGCTCGTGAGAATTGGCCGGCGTTGGGCAGCCCTGGTCAGGGCCCAGTGCCGCGTGGAGCAGGGCCCTTTCTCGCTCAGGGCATGGCGCGGCCACCCGGAAAACGAGCCGCGACGATGGGGCGCGGCCGGCGGCCCCGGCGCCGGGGAGTTTTCCCCGAGCAGAGTGGATGGAGGCGCCGTGGCTGGGCGTCCGCCTCCTCCGTGGCGGGCGGTCGGAGCGCCCGTGGAGGGGGCTGGCCTCTGTGAGGGAACGGAGTGATCTCTCACTCCACGGCTGGGACGAAGCCGCGAAAGGTGCCGTTGTCGCCGGGACGGTCGGGGGGACTGTGGCGCGGGACTCAGGGTTCCCCATGCGGAGGCCCCCAGGCTCAGGCCCCTGGCAACGGAAGGCTGAGCAAGCAGGACCGGGCCCGAGCCCGGCTTTCGGGGCTGGCCCGGCCCCAGCGGCCGGCGCCAGGGAGGGGAAACCATGAGGCTGAGGAGCGGGAGGCGTCGGCCTCCCCGGGGCCCGCCTCCCGGAACTCCTCCTGGCGGTGCCGGAACGCGACCACACGTGATCCCGGACAGGGCCCCGGGGGGGCGGCCCTGCGGCCCTGTGGTGCCCGAAGTGTGTTCGCCGGGCGTTTTCCGGCCAATTCTCACGAGCGTTCTGCCCAAATCGGGATCGATTTGGGCAGAACGCTCGTGAGAATTGGCCGGCGTTGGGCTGCCCTGGTCAGCGCCCAGTGCCGCGAGGAGCAGGGCCCTTTCTCGCTCGGGGCATGGCGCGGCCACCCGGAAAACGAGCCGGGAGGATGGGGCGCGGCCGGCGTCCCCGACGCCGGGGAGTTTTCCCCGAGCAGAGTGGATGGAGGCGCCGTGGCCGGGCGTCCGCCTCCGCCGTGGCGGGCGGCCGGGGCGCCCGTGGAGGGGGCTGGCCTCTGTGGGGGAACGGAGTGATCTCTCACTCCACGGCTGGGACGAAGCCGCGAAAGGTGCCGTTGTCGCCGGGACGGTCGGGGGGACTTGTGGCGCGGGACTCAGGGTTCCCCATGCGGAGGCCCCCAGGCTCAGGCCCCTGGCAACGGAAGGCTGAGCAAGCAGGCCCGGGCCCGGGTTTCGGGGCTGGCCCGGCCCCAGCTGCCGGCGCCAGGGAGGGGACCCCCGGAGGCTGAGGAGCGGGAGGCGTCGGCCTCCCCGGGGCCCGCCTCCCGGAGCTCCTCCTGGCGGTGCCGGAACGCGACGACACGCGATCCCGCACAGGGCCCCGGGGGGGCGGCCTTGCGGCCCTGTGGTGCCCGAAGTGTGTTCGCCGGGCGTTTTCCGGCCAATTCTCACGAGCGTTCTGCCCAAATCGGGATCGATTTGGGCAGAACGCTCATGAGTATTGGCCGGCGTTTGGCAGTCCTGGTCAGGGCCCAGTGCCGCGTGGAGCAGGGCCCTTTCTCGCTCGGGGCATGGCGCGGCCACCCGGAAAACGAGCCGCGACGATGGGGCGCGGCCGGCGGCCCCGGCGCCGGGGAGATTTCCCCGAGCAGAGTGGATGGAGGCGCCGTGGCCGGGCGTCCGCCTCCGCCGTGGCGGGCGGCCGGGGCGCCCGTGGAGGGGGCTGGCCTCTGTGGGGGAACGGAGTGATCTCTCATTCCACGGCTGGGACGAAGCCGCGAAAGGTGCCGTTGTCGCCGGGACGGTCGGGGGGACTCGTGGCGTGGGACTCAGGGTTCCCCATGCCGAGGCCCCCAGGCTCAGGCCCCTGGCAACGGAAGGCTGAGGAAGCAGGCCCGGGCCCGGGTTTCGGGGCTGGCCCGGCTCAGCGGCCGGCGCCAGGGAGGGGACCCCCGGAGGCTGAGGAGCGGGAGGCGTCGGCCTCCCCGGGGCCCGCCTCCCGGAGCTCCTCCTGGCGGTGCCGGAACGCTACGACACGCGATCCCGGACAGGGCCCCGGGGGGGCGGCCCTGCGGCCCTGTGGTGCCCGAAGTGTGTTCGCCGGGCGTTTTCCGGCCAATTCTCACGAGCGTTCTGCCCAAATCGGGATCGATTTGGGCAGAACGCTCGTGAGAATTGGCCGGCGTTGGGCAGCCCTGGTCAGGGCCCAGTGCCGCGTCGAGCAGGGCCCTTTCTCGCTCGGGGCATGGCGCGGCCACCCGGAAAACGAGCCGCGACGATGGGGCGCGGCCGGCGGCCCCGGCGCCGGGGAGTTTTCCCCGAGCAGAGTGGATGGAGGCGCCGTGGTCGGGCGTCCGCCTCCGCCGTGGCGGGCGGCCGGGGCGCCCGTGGAGGGGGCTGGCCTCTGTGGGGGAACGGAGTGATCTCTCACTCCACGGCTGGGACGAAGCCGCGAAAGGTGCCGTTGTCGCCGGGACGGTCGGGGGGACTCGTGGCGCGGGACTCAGGGTTCCCCATGCGGAGGCCCCCAGGCTCAGGCCCCTGGCAACGGAAGGCTGAGCAAGCAGGCCCGGGCCCGGGTTTCGGGGCTGGCCCGTCCCCAGCGGCCGGCGCCAGGGAGGGGAAACCATGAGGCTGAGGAGCGGGAGGCGTCGGCCTCCCCGGGGCCCGCCTCCCGGAGCTCCTCCTGGCGGTGCCGGAACGCGACCACACGTGATCCCGGACAGGGCCTCGGGGGGGCGGTCCTGCGGCCCTGTGGTGCCCGAAGTGTGTTCGCCGGGCGTTTTCCGGCCAATTCTCACGAGCGTTCTGCCCAAATCGGGATCGATTTGGGCAGAACGCTCGTGAGAATTGGCCGGCGTTGGGCAGCCCTGGTCAGGGCCCAGTGCCGCGTGGAGCAGGGCCCTTTCTCGCTCGGGCATGGCGCGGCCACCCGGAAAACGAGCCGCGACGATGGGGCGCGGCCGGCGGCCCCGGCGCCGGGGAGTTTTCCCCGAGCAGAGTGGATGGAGGCGCCGTGGCCGGGCGTCCGCCTCCGCCGTGGCGGGCGGCCGGGGCGCCCGTGGAGGGGGCTGGCCTCTGTGGGGGAACGGAGTGATCTCTCACTCCACGGCTGGGACGAAGCCGCGAAAGGTGCCGTTGTCGCCGGGACGGTCGGGGGGACTCGTGGCGCGGGACTCAGGGTTCCCCATGCGGAGGCCCCCAGGCTCAGGCCCCTGGCAACGGAAGGCTGAGCAAGCAGGCCCGGGCCCGGTTTTCGGGGCTGGCCCGTCCCCAGCGGCCGGCGCCAGGGAGGGGACCCTCGGAGGCTGAGGAGCGGGAGGCGTCGGCCTCCCCGGGGCCCGCCTCCCGGAGTTCCTCCTGGCGGTGCCGGAACGCGACGACACGCGATCCCGCACAGGTCCCCGGGAGGGCGGACCTGCGGCCCTGTGGTGCCCAAAGTGTGTTCGCCGGGCGTTTTCCGGCCAATTCTCTCGAGCGTTCTGGCCAAATCGGCATCGATTTGGGCAGAACGCTCGTGAGAATTGGCCGGCGTTGGGCAGCCCTGGTCAGCGCCCAGTGCCGCGTGGAGCAGGGCCCTTTCTCGCTCGGGCCATGGCGCGGCCACCCGGAACACGAGCCGCGACGATGGGGCGCGGCCGGCGGCCCCGGCGCCGGGGTGATTTCCCCGAGCAGAGTGGATGGAGGCGCCGTGGCCGGGCGTCCGCCTCCGCCGTGGCGGGCGGCCGGGACGCCCGTGGAGGGGGCTGGCCTCTGTGGGGGAACGGAGTGACCTCTCACTCCACGGCTGGGACGAAGCCGCGAAAGGTGCCGTTGTCGCCGGGACGGTCGGGGGGACTCGTGGCGTGGGACTCAGGGTTCCCCATGCCGAGGCCCCCAGGCTCAGGCCCCTGGCAACGGAAGGCTGAGCAAGCAGGCCCGGGCCCGGGTTTCGGGGCTGGCCCGGCCCCAGCGGCCGGCGCCAGGGAGGGACCCCCGGAGGCTGAGGAGCGGGAGGCGTAGGCCTCCCCGGGGCCCGCCTCCCGGAGCTCCTCCTGGCGGTGCCGGAACGCGACGACACGCGATCCCGGACAGGGCCCCGGGGGGGCACCCTGCGGCCCTGTGGTGCCCGAAGTGTGTTCGCCGGGCGTTTTCCGGCCAATTCACACGAGCGTTCTGCCCAAATCGGGATCGATTTGGGCAGAACGCTCGTGAGAATTGGCCGGCGTTGGGCAGCCCTGGTCAGGGCCCAGTGCCGCGTGGAGCAGGGCCCTTTCTCGCTCGGGGCATGGCGCGGCCACCCGGAAAACGAGCCGCGACGATGGGGCGCGGCCGGCGGCCCCGGCGCCGGGGAGTTTTCCCCGAGCAGAGTGGATGGAGGCGCCGTGGCTGGGCGTCCGCCTCCCCCGTGGCGGGCGGTCGGAGCGCCCGTGGAGGGGGCTGGCCTCTGTGGGGGAACGGAGTGATCTCTCACTCCACGGCTGGGACGAAGCCGCGAAAGGTGCCGTTGTCGCCGGGACGGTCGGGGGGACTCGTGGCGCGGGACTCAGGGTTCCCCATGCGGAGGCCCCCAGGCTCAGGCCCCTGGCAACGGAAGGCTGAGCAAGCAGGCCCGGGCCCGGGTCCGGCTTTCGGGGCTGGCCCGGCCCCAGCGGCCGGCGCCAGGGAGGGGAAACCATGATGCTGAGGAGCGGGAGGCGTCGGCCTCCCCGGGGCCCGCCTCCCGGAGCTCCTCCTGGCGGTGCCGGAACGCGACCACACGTGATCCCGGACAGGGCCCCGGGGGGGCGGCCCTGCGGCCCTGTGGTGCCCGAAGTGTGTTCGCCGGGCGTTTTCCGGCCAATTGGCCGGGGTTGGGCAGCCCTGGTCAGCGCCCAGTGCTGCGTGGAGCAGGGCACTTTCTCGCTCGGGGCATGTCGCGGCCACCCGGAAAACGAGCCGCGACGATGGGGTGCGGCCGGCGGCCCCGGCGCCGGGGATTATTCCCCGAGCAGAGTGGATGGAGGCGCCGTGGCCGGGCGTCCGCCTCCGCCGTGGCGGGCGGCCGGGGCGCCCGTGGAGGGGGCTGGCCTCTGTGGGGGAACGAAGTGATCTCTCACTCCACGGCTGGGACGAAGCCGCGACAGGTGCCGATGTCGCCGGGACGGTCGGGGGGACTCGTGGCGTGGGACTCAGGGTTCCCCATGCGGAGGCCCCCAGGCTCAGGCCCCTGGCAACGGAAGGCTGAGCAAGCAGGCCCGGGCCCGGGCCCGGCGTTCGGTGCTGGCCCGGCCCCAGCGGCCGGCGCCAGGGAGGGGACCCCCGGAGGCTGAGGAGCGGGAGGCGTCGGCCTCCCCGGGGCCCGCCTCCCGGAGCTCCTCCTGGCGGTGCCGGAACGCGACGACACGCGATCCCGGACAGGTCCCTGGGAGGGCGGCCCTGCGGCCCTGTGGTGCCCGAAGTGTGTTCGCCGGGCGTTTTCCGGCCAATTCTCACGAGCGTTCTGCCCAAATCGGGATCGATTTGGGCAGAACGCTCGTGAGAATTGGCCGGCGTTGGGCAGCCCTGGTCAGCGCCCAGGGCCGCGTGGAGCAGGGCCCTTTCTCGCTCGGGGCATGGCGCGGCCACCCGGAAAACGAGCCGCGACGATGGGGCGCGGCCGGCGGCCCCGGCGCCGGGGAGTTTTCCCCGAGCAGAGTGGATGGAGGCGCCGTGGCCGGGCGTCCGTCTCCGCCGTGGCGGGCGGCCGGGGCGCCCGTGGAGGGGGCTGGCCTCTGTGGGGGAATTGAGTGATCTCTCACTCCACGGCTGGGACAAAGCCGCGAAAGGTGCCGTGGTCGCCGGGACGGTCGGGGGGACTCGTGGCGCGGGACTCAGGGTTCCCATGCGGAGGCCCCCAGGCTCAGTCCCCTGGCAACGGAAGGCTGAGCAAGCAGGCCCGGGCCCGGGCCCGGCTTTCGGGGCTGGCCCGGCCCCAGCGGCCGGCGCCAGGGAGGGGACCCCCGGAGGCTGAGGAGCGGGAGGCGTCGGCCTCCCCGGGGCCCGCCTCCCGGAGCTCCTCCTGGCGGTGCCGGAACGCGCCGACACGCGATCCCGGACAGGGCCCCGGGGGGGCGGCCCTGCGGCCCTCTGGTGCCCGAAGTGTGTTCGCCGGGCGTTTTCCGGCCAATTCTCACGAGCGTTCTGCCCAAATCGGGATCGATTTGGGCAGAAGGCTCGTGAGAATTGGCCGGCGTTGGGCAGCCCTGGTCAGCGCCCAGGGCCGCGTGGAGCAGGGCCCTTCCTCGCTCGGGGCATGTCGCGGCCACCCGGAAAACGAGCCGCGACGATGGGGCGCGGCCGGCGGCCCCGGCGCCGGGGAGTTTTCCCCGAGCAGAGTGGATGGAGGCGCCGTGGCCGGGCGTCCGCCTCCGCCGTGGCGGGCGGCCGGGGCGCCCGTGGAGGGGGCTGGCCTCTGTGGGGGAACGGAGTGATCTCTCACTCCACGGCTGGGACGAAGCCGCGAAGGTGCCGTTGTCGCCGGGACGGTCAGGGGGACTCGTGGCACGGGACACAGGGTTCCCCATCGGAGGCCCCCTGGCTCAGGCCCCTGGCAACGGAAGGCTGAGCAATCAGGCCCGGGCCCGGGTCCGGCTATCGGGGCTGGCCCGGCCCCAGGGGCCGGCGCCAGGTAGGGGTCCCCCGGAGGCTGAGGAGCGGGAGGCGTCGGCCTCCCCGTGACCCGCCTCCCGGAGCTCCTCCTGGCGGTGCCGGAACGCGAGGACACGCGATCCCGGACAGGGCCCCGGGGGGCGGCCCTGCGGCCCTCTGGTGCCCGAAGTGTGTTCGCCGGGCGTTTTCCGGCCAATTCTCACGAGAGTTCTGCCCAAATCGGGATCGATTTGGGCAGAACCCTCGTGAGAATTGGCCGGCGTTGGGCAGCCCTGGTCAGCGCCCTGTGCCGCGTGGAGCAGGGCCCTTTCTCGCTCGGGTCATGGCGCGGCCACCCGGAAAACGAGCCGCGACGATGGGGCGCGGCCGGCGGCCCCGGCGCCGGGGAGGTTTCCACGTGCAGAGTGGATGGAGGCGCCGTGGCCGGGCGTCCGCCTCCGCCGTGGCGGGCGGCCGGGGCGCCCGTGGAGGGGGCTGGCCTCTGTGAGGGAACGGAGTGATCTCTCACTCCACGGCTGGGACGAAGCCGCGAAAGGTGCCGTTGTCGCCGGGACGGTCGGGGGGACTCGTGGCGCGGGACTCAGGGTTCTCCATGCGGAGGCCCCCTGGCTCAGGCCCCTGGCCACGGAAGGCTGAGCAAGCAGGCCCGGGCCCGGGCCCCGCTTTCGGGGCTGGACCGGCCCCAGCTGCCGGCGCCAGGGAGGGGACCCCCGGAGGCTGAGGAGCGGGAGGCGTCGGCCTCCCCGGGGCCCGCCGCCCGGAGCTCCTCCTGGCGGTGCCGGAACGCGACGACACGCGATCCCGGACAGGGCCCCGGGGGGGCGGCCCTGCGGCCCTGTGGTGCCTGAAGTGTGTTCGCCGGTCGTTTTCCGGCCAATTCTCACGAGCGTTCTGCCCAAATCGGGTTCGATTTGGGCAGAACGCTCGTGAGAATTGGCCGGCGATGGGCAGCCCTGGTCAGCTCCCAGTGCCGCGTGGAGCAGGTCCTTTTCTCGCTCGGGCATGTCGCGGCCACCCGGAAAACTAGCCGCGACGATGGGGCGCGGCCGGCGGCCCCGGCGCCGGGGAGGTTTCCCCGAGCAGAGTGGATGGAGGCGCCGAGGCCGGGCGTCCGCCTCCGCCGTGGCGGGCGGCCGGGGCGCCCGTGGAGGGGGCTGGCCTCTGTGGGGGAACGGAGTGATCTCTCACTCCTCGGCTGGGACGAAGCCTCGAATGGTGCCGTTGTCGCCGGGACGGTCGGGGGGACTCGTGGCGCGGGACTCAGGGTTCCCCATGCGGAAGCCCCCAGGCTCAGGCCCCTGGCAACGGAAGGCTGAGCAAGCAGGCCCGGGCCCGGGCCCGGCTTTCGGGGCTGGCCCGGCCCCAGCGGCTGGCGTCAGGGAGGGGACCCCCGGAGGCTGAGGAGCGGGAGGCGTCGGCCTCCTCGGGGCCCGCCTCCCGGAGCTCCTCCTGGCGGTGCCGGAACGCGAGGACACGCGATCCCGCACAGGGCCCCGGGGGGGCTGCCCTGTGGCCCTCTGGTGCCCGAAGTGTGTTCGCCGGGCGTTTTCCGGCCAATTCTCACGAGCGTTCTGCCCAAATCGGGATCAATTTGAGCAAAATGCTCGTGAGAATTGGCCGGCGTTGGGCAGCCCTGGTCAGTGCCCAGAGCCGCGTGGAGCAGGGCCCTTTCTCGCTCGGGCATGTCGCGGCCACCCGGAAAACGAGCCGCGACGATGGGGCGCGGCCGGCGACCCAGCGCCAGGGAGTTTTCCCCGAGCAGAGTGGATGGAGGTGCCGTGGCCGGGCGTCCGCCTCCGCCGTGGAGGGCGGCCGGGGCGCCCGTGGAGGGGGCTGGCCTCTGTGGGGGAACGGAGTGATCTCTCACTCCACGGCTGGGACGAAGCCGCGAAAGGTGCCGTTGTCGCCGGGACGGTCTGGGGGACTCGTGGCGCGGGTCTCGGTTCCCCATGTGGAGGCCCCCAGGCTCAGGCCCTTGGCAACGGAAGGCTGATCAAGTAGGCCCGGGCCCGGGCCCGGGTTTCGGGGCTGGCCCGGCCCCAGCGGCCGGCGCCATTTAGGGGACCCCCGGAGGCTGAGGAGCGGGAGGCGTCAGCCTTCCCGGGGCCCGCATCCTGGAGCTCCTCCTGGCGGTGCCGGAATGCGACGACACGCGATCCCGGACAGGGCCCCGGGGGGGCGGCCCTGCGGCCCTGTGGTGCCCGAAGTGTGTTCGCCGGGCGTTTTCCGGCCAATTCTCACGAGGATCGATTTGGACAGAACGCTCGTGAGAATTGGCTGGCGTTGGGCAGCCCTGGTCAGCGCCCAGTGCCGCGTGGACCAGGGCCCTTTCTCGCTCGGGGCATGGCGCGGCCACCCGGAAAACTAGCCGCGACGATGGGGCGCGGCCGGCGGCCCCGGCGCCGGGGAGGTTTCCCCGAGCAGAGTGGATGGAGGCGCCGTGGCCGGGCGTCCGCCTCCGCCGTGGCGGGCGGCCGGGGCGCCCGTGGAGGGGGCTGGCCTCTGTGGGGGAACGGAGTGATCTCTCACTCCTCGGCTGGGACGAAGCCTCGAAAGGTGCCGTTGTCGCCGGGACGGTCGGGGGGACTCGTGGCGCGGGACTCAGGGTTCCCCATGCGGAGGCCCCCAGGCTCAGGCCCCTGGCAACGGAAGGCTGAGCAAGCAGGCCCGGGCCCGGGCCCGGCTTTCGGGGTTGGCCCGGCCCCAGCGGCTGGCGCCAGGGAGGGGACCCCCGGAGGCTGAGGAGCGGGAGGCGTCGGCCTCCCCGGGGCCCGCCTCCCAGAGCTCCCCCTGGCGGTGCAGGAACGCAACGACACGCGATCCCGGACAGGGCCCCGGGGGGGGCAGACCAGCAGGCCTGTGGTGCCCGAAGTGTGTTCGCCGGGCGTTTTCCGGCCAATTGACCGGGGTTGTGCAGCCCTGGTCAGCGCCCAGGGCTGCGTGGAGCAGGGCACTTTCTCGCTCGGGGCATGTCGCGGCCACCCGGAAAACGAGCCGCGACGATGGGGTGCGGCCGGCGGCCCCGGCGCTGGGGAGTATTCCCCGAGCAGAGTGGATGGAGGCGCCGTGGCCGGGCGTCCGCCTCCGCCGTGGCGGGCGGCCGGGGCGCCCGTGGAGGGGGCTGGCCTCTGTGGGGGAACGGAGTGATCTCTCACTCCACGGCTGGGACGAAGCCGCGACAGGTGCCGATGTCGCCGGGACGGTCGGGGGGACTCGTGGCGCGGGACTCAGGGTTCCCCATGCGGAGGCCCCCAGGCTCAGGCCCCTGGCAACGGAAGGCTGAGCAAGCAGGCCCGGGCCCGGGCCCGGCGTTCGGTGCTGGCCCGGCCCCAGCGGCCGGCGCCAGGGAGGGGACCCCCGGAGGCTGAGGAGCGGGAGGCGTCGGCCTCCCCGGGGCCCGCCTCCCGGAGCTCCTCCTGGCGGTGCCGGAACGCGACGACACGCGATCCCGGACAGGTCCCTGGGAGGGCGGCCCTGCGGCCCTGTGGTGCCCGAAGTGTGTTCGCCGGGCGTTTTCCGGCCAATTCTCACGAGCGTTCTGCCCAAATCGATCCCGATTTGGGCAGAACGCTCGTGAGAATTGGCCGGCGTTGGGCAGCCCTGGTCAGCGCCCAGGGCCGCGTGGAGCAGGGCCCTTTCTCGCTCGGGGCATGGCGCGGCCACCCGGAAAACGAGCCGCGACGATGGGGCGCGGCCGGCGGCCCCGGCGCCGGGGAGTTTTCCCCGAGCAGAGTGGATGGAGGCGCCGTGGCCGGGCGTCCGCCTCCGCCGTGGCGGGCGGCCGGGGCGCCCGTGGAGGGGGCTGGCCTCTGTGGGGGAACGGAGTGATCTCTCACTCCACGGCTGGGACGAAGCCGCGAAAGGTGCCGTGGTCGCCGGGACGGTCGGGGGGACTCGTGGCGCGGGACTCAGGGTTCCCCATGCGGAGGCCCCCAGGCTCAGTCCCCTGGCAACGGAAGGCTGAGCAAGCAGGCCCGGGCCCGGGCCCGGCTTTCGGGGCTGGCCCGGCCCCAGCGGCCGGCGCCAGGGAGGGGACCCCCGGAGGCTGAGGAGCGGGAGGCGTCGGCCTCCCCGGGGCCCGCCTCCCGGAGCTCCTCCTGGCGGTGCCGGAACGCGCTGACACGCGATCCCGGACAGGGCCCCGGGGGGCGGCCCTGCGGCCCTCTGGTGCCCGAAGTGTGTTCGCCGGGCGTTTTCCGGCCATTTCTCACGAGCGCTCTGCCCAAATCGGGATCGATTTGGGCAGAAGGCTCGTGAGAATTGGCCGGCGTTGGGCAGCCCTGGTCAGCGCCCAGGGCCGCGTGGAGCAGGGCCCTTTCTCGCTCGGGGCATGGCGCGGCCACCCGGAAAACGAGCCGCGAATATGGGGCGCGGCCGGCGGCCCCGGCGCCGGGGAGTTTTCCCCGAGCAGAGTGGATGGAGGCGCCGTGGCCGGGCGTCCGCCTCCGCCGTGGCGGGCGGCCGGGGCGCCCGTGGAGGGGGCTGGCCTCTGTGGGGGAACGGAGTGATCTCTCACTCCACGGCTGGGACGAAGCCGCGAAAGGTGCCGTGGTCGCCGGGACGGTCGGGGGGACTCGTGGCGCGGGACTCAGGGTTCCCCATGCGGAGGCCCCCAGGCTCAGGCCCCTGGCAACGGAAGGCTGAGCAAGCAGGCCCGGGCCCGGGCCCGGCTTTCGGGGCTGGCCCGGCCCCAGCGGCCGGCGCCAGGGAGGGGACCCCCGGAGTCTGAGGAGCGGGAGGCGTCGGCCTCCCCGGGGCCCGCCGCCCGGAGCTCCTCCTGGCGGTGCCGGAACGCGACGACACGCGATCCCGGACAGGGCCCCGGGGCGGCGGCCCTGCGGCCCTCTGGTGCCCGAAGTGTGTTCGCCGGGCGTTTTCCGGCCAATTCTCACGAGCGTTCTGCCCAAATCGGGATCGATTTGGGCAGAACGCTCGTGAGAATTGGCCGGCGTTGGGCAGCCCTGGTCAGCGCCCAGGGCCGCGTGGAGCAGGGCCCTTTCTCGCTCGGGGCATGGCGCGTCCACCCGGAAAACGAGCCGCGACGATGGGGCGCGGCCGGCGGCCCCGGCGCCGGGGAGTTTTCCCCGAGCAGAGTGGATGGAGGCGCCGTGGCCGGGCGTCCGCCTCCGCCGTGGCGGGCGGCCGGGGCGCCCGTGGAGGGGGCTGGCCTCTGTGGGGGAACGGAGTGATCTCTCACTCCACGGCTGGGACGAAGCCGCGAAAGGTGCCGTGGTCGCCGGGACGGTCGGGGGGACTCGTGGCGCGGGACTCAGGGTTCCCCATGCGGAGGCCCCCAGGCTCAGGCCCCTGGCAACGGAAGGCTGAGCAAGCAGGCCCGGGCCCGGGCCCGGCTTTCGGGGCTGGCCCGGCCCCAGCGGCCGGCGCCAGGGAGGGGACCCCCGGAGGCTGAGGAGCGGGAGGCGTCGGCCTCCCCGGGGCCCGCCTCCCGGAGCTCCTCCTGGCGGTGCCGGAACGCGCCGACACGCGATCCCGGACAGGGCCCCGGGGGGGCGGCCCTGCGGCCCTCTGGTGCCCGAAGTGTGTTCGCCGGGCGTTTTCCGGCCAATTCTCACGAGCGTTCTGCCCAAATCGGGATCGATTTGGGCAGAACGCTCGTGAGAATTGGCCGGCGTTGGGCAGCCCTGGTCAGCGCCCAGTTCCGCGTGGAGCAGGGCCCTTTCTCGCTCGGGGCATGTCGCGGCCACCCGGAAAAAGAGCCGCGACGATGGGCGCGGCCGGCAGCCGCGGCGCCGGGCAGTTTTCCCCGAGCAGAGTGGATGGAGGCGCCGTGGCCGGTCGTCCGCCTCCGCCGTGGCGGGCGGCCGGGGCGCCCGTGGAGGGGGCTGGCCTCTGTGGGGGAACGGAGTGATCTCTCACTCCACGGCTGGGACGAAGCCGCGAAAGGTGCCATTGTCGCCTGGACGGTCGGGGGACTCGTGCCGCGGGACTTAGTGTTCCCCGTGTGGAGGCCCCCAGGTTCAGGCCCCTGGCAACGGAAGGCTGAGCAAGCAGGCTTGGGCCCGGGCCCGGCTTTTGGGGCTGGCCCGGCCCCCGCTGCCGGCGCCAGGTAGGGGACCACCGGAGTCCGAGGAGCGGGAGGCGTCGGCCTCGCCCAAGCCTGCCTCATGGAGCTCCTAGTGGCAGTGCCGGGACGCCACCCCTCGCGATCCCGGCCAGGTCCAGGGGGGCGGCCCTGCGGCGCACGAAGATGGTTCGCCGGGCGTTTTCCGGCCAATTCTCACGAGCATTCTGCCCAAATCGGGATCGATTTGGGCAGAACGCTCGTGAGAATTGGCCGGCGTTGGGCAACCCTGGCGACCGCCTTGTTCCGCGTGGCCCAGGGCCCTTTCTCGCTCAGGGTATGTCGCGGCCACCCCGAAACGCGCCGTGACGACGGGGCCCGGCCGGGGGCCCCGGCGCCAGGCAGTTTTGCCCGAGCAGAATAGATGGAGGTGTCTGGCGTCCGCTTCCGCCTTGGTGGGTGGTCGGGGCGCCTGGGCTGGGCTTGGCCTCTCTGGGGGAACGATTGGCTCTCTCGCTCCACAGCTGTGTCGCAGTCACCAAAGGGGCCGTTGGCGCCGGGACGGTCGGGGGACTCGTGGCTCTGGACTCAGAGTTCCTCGGGGGGAGTCCACCAGGCAGAGGCCCCTGGAAACGGAAGGCTGAGGAAGCAGGCCTTGGCCCGAGCCCAGGTTTCGGGCCAGGCCCGACCCTTGCTGTCGGCGCCAGGGAAGGGACCCCCGGAGGCTGAGGAGCGGGAGGCGGCGGCCTCCCCGGGGCCTGCCTCCTGGAGCTCTTCCTGGCGGGTGCCGGTACGCGACGACACGCGATCCCGGGCAGGGCCCAGGGGGGCGGCCCTGTGGCCCTGTCGTGCCCTAAGTGTGTTTGCCGCCTGTTTTCCGGCCAATTCTCACGAGCGTTCTACCCAAATCGATCCCGATTTGGGCAGAACGCTCGTGAGAATTGGCCGGCTTTCGTTAGCCATGGTGACCGCCCAGTTCCGTGTGGACCAGGGCCCTTTCTCTCTCGGGGCATGTCGCGGCCACCCGGAAAACGAGCCGTGACGATGGGGCGAGGTCGGCGGTCCCGGCGCCGGGGAGTTTTCCCCGAGCAGAGTTGATGGAGGGGCTGTGGCAGGGCTTCCGCCTTCGCCGTGTTAGGCCCCGGGGGCGCCCGTGGAGGGGTCTGGCCTCTGGGGGGGAACAAATTGATCTCTCACTCCTCGGCTGGGACGCAGCCGCGAAAGGCACCATTGTCTCTGGGACTGTGGCGGACTTGTGGCCCGGGACTCAGGATTCCCGGTGTGAGGCCCTAGGTACAGGCCCCTGGGAATGGAAGGCTGAAGAAGCAGGTCTGGGTCCGGGCCCGGATTTCGTGGCAGGCCCGACCCCAGCTGCGACCGCCAAGGTGAGACCCCCAGAATCTGTGGAGAGGGAGGCGTCTGCCTCGCCATCAGGGAGATTCTAATTAAAACTACATTGAGATACCACCTGACACCAGTTAGAATGTCCAAAATTAGGAAGACAGGAAATAACGTTTGTTGGAGAGGATGTCGAGAAAGTGGAACCCTGTTACACTGTTGGTGAGACTGCCATTTAGTGCAGCCACTTTGGAGAACAGTGTGCAGATGACTCAAGAAATTAAAAATAGAGCTTCCCTATGACCCTGCAATTACACTGATGGGTATTTACCCCAAAGATACAGATGGAGTGAAAAGAAGAGCCATCTGTACCCCAATGTTTATTGCAGCAATGGCCACCAAACTGTGGAAAGAACCAAGATGCCCTTCAACGGATGAATGGATAAGGAAGATGTCGTACATATACACCATGGAGTATTATGGCTCCATCAGAAAGGATGAATACCCAACTTTTGTAGCAACATGGACGGGAGTGGAAGAGATTATGCTGAGTGAAATAAGTCAAGCAGAGAGAGTCAAATATCATATGGTCTCCCTTATTTGTGGAGCATAACAAAGAACACGGAGGACATGGGGAGATGGAGAGGAGAGGGAGTTGAGTGAACCTGGAAGGGGAGATGAACCATGAGAGACTATGGACTCTGAAAAACAACCTGAGTGTTTTGGAAGGGCGGGGGTTGGGAGGTTGGGGAACCAGGTGGTGGGTAATAGGGAGGGCACGTACTGCATGGAGCACTGGGTGTGGTGCAAAAACAGTGAACACTGTTATGCTGAAAATAAACAAATAAAAAAAAAAGAAAATTGTACTCTTAGACCCCGTCATCTATATCACTCATCCCTCCATCCACTTCCACTCTGGTAACCACAGAGTCGGTTTTTGTTTTGTATCTTCTTTCTCCTTTATTTATGTATGTTTGTTTCCTAAATTCCATGGAAGAGTGACATCCAAAGGCCTTTGTCTTTCTCTGACTGACTGATTTCACTTAGGATAGTATTCTCTAGCTCCATCCATGTGTCTGCAAATGGCAAGATTTCATTTTTTATGGCTGAGTAATTTCGCACTGTGTGTGTGTGTGTCTGTGTGTGTGTGTACACTTATCATCTCATTTATCATGTTTTCAAGAAATACTTGGATTGTTTCCATATTGTAATATTTTAATTAATGTTGCATGAAACATAGGGGCACATGTATCCTTTTGATTTACTGTTCTCATATTCATCGGGTAATCACCCGGTAGTGTGATTGCTGGATTATAAGGTAGTTCTAATATTTAACGTTTTGAGGAACAGTGATACTGTTTTCCACAGGGTCTGCCGCAGCTAGCATTCCCACCACAGTGCAAGAGGGTTCCCTTTTACCCACATCCTCCCAACATTTCTTTTCTTGTGCTGGTGCTGTTAGCCATTCTGATAGTATGAGGTAATATCTCATGGACCTTTTCATTTGGATTTTCCTGTTGATGGCTGATGTGAACATCTTCTCACGTGACTGTTGGCCATCTGTATGTCTTCTTTGGAGCAATGTCTGTTCATGTCTTCTGTCTATTTTTTTTTAAAGATTTTATTTATTTATTTGACAGAGAGAAAGATCACAAGTAGGCAGAGAGGCAGGCAGAGAGAGAGGAGGAAGCGGGCTCCCTGCAGAGCAGAGAGCCCGATGCGGGGCTCGATCCCAGGACCCTGAGATCATGACCTGAGCCAAAGGCAGCGGCTTAATCCACTGAGCCACCCAGGCGCCCCTTCTGTCTATTTTTTAATTGGATTTTTTGTTTTTTGGTTGTTGCGTTGTATCAGTTCTACATATTTTGGACACTACCCCTTTATTGCACATGATATTTGCAAACATCTTCTCCTATTAAGTACGTTGTATTCTATTTATTACATTTTCATTGCTGTTCTGCTGTGCGGTAAGTTTTTATATTGATGGAGCTCTAGTAGTTTATTTTTGCTTTTGTTTCCTTTGCCTTAGGAGGCATGTCTATTAAATGTATGGTTCATGTCAGAGAAGTTACTGTCTGTGCCCTCTTGTAGGATTTTTATGATTTAAGGTCTCACATTGAGGTCTTGAAACTGTTTTGAGTTTATTTGTCCATATGGTGTAAGAAAGCAGTCTAATTTCATTGTTTTGTGCATAGCTGTTCAGTTTTCCCAACACCATTTGTTGTAGAAACTGTCCTTTTCCCTTTTAATAGTTTTGCCTGTTTTGCAGAAGATTAATTGGGCACGAGATTGTGGGCTGATGTCTGAGCTTCTATTCCGTTTCCTTGGTCACTGTGTGTATTTTTTTTTTTTTTTGCCAGTCCCATACTGTGAGGATGAACGCAGCTTTGTAGTATAATTTGAAATATGAAATTGTGACGCCTCCAGCTTTGTTTTTCTTCATAACATTGTGCTGGTTGTTCAGTATCTTTTGTGATTCCATACAAATTGTTAGGGTAGTTTATTTGAGTTCTTTCATTTTTTATTTGAATTCAATGAGCCAACTTATCATACATCATTATTTTCAGATGTAGTGTTAAATAATATATCAGATGTGTATTGCATCACGTGCCCTCCTTAATGCCCATCACCCCAGTTACCCCCCCACCCCCCATCCAGCAACCCTCAGTTGGTTGCTATAGTTAAGAGTCTATCATGGTTTTTTCCCCATCTCTGATGACTTCCATTCTGTTTCCCCTTCCTTTGCCTACGGTTCTCTGCCCTGTTTCTGATATTTCACATATGAGTGAAACCCTATGATAATTGTGTTTCTTTCATGGACATATTTTACTCAGCATAATATCTTCCAGACCCATCCAGGTTGATGTGATGGTAAGTATTCATCCTTTCTGATGGCTGAGGAATATTCCATTGAATATATGAACCACATCTTCTTTATCCATTCCTCTGTCCATAGATATCTGGGTTCTTTCCATAGTTTATCTAGAGTGGATATTGTTGCGATGAACACTGGGGTGCAGGTGCCAGTTCTTTCCCCTACATCTCTATTTTTGTGGTAAAAGCCCTGTAGTGAAATTGCTGTGTTTTAGGGTAACTTTACTTTTAACTTCTTGAGGAAACCCCGTACTGTTTTCCAGAGTGGATATAACAGTCTGCATTCCAACCAGGAGTGTAGGAGGGTTCTCCATTCTCTGCATCCTCACCAATATTTGTGGTTTCATGTCCTGTTAACTTTAGACATTCTGCCTGGTGTGATAGGACACCTCAATGTGGTTTAGATTTGCATTTCCCAGAAGCCATGTGATATAGAACATTTATGTATATATCTGTTGGTCACATGCGTGTCATCATTGGAGAAATATCTGTTCATATTTTCACCCATGTCTAGACCTTCCGTTGGATTAAGGCCCAGAAGCCTAGAAGATACAATCAGCCAGAACTGTGGAGATTTTCACAAGGTCTGAGATACAATGGAGATTTAGGGTGTGTATCAAGCTCAGGGATTGTCTTCAGAGGGTGGATGGAAGTGTAGGTTCACTGACATTGTCTCAGGTTTGCATTCAGATGTCTCATGCTCTGAATCCAGTCTGGAGTAAAAAAAGGAGTTTCCTTTTGTGTGGCGGGCTGATCCTCTGGTTTTGCTAAAGTGTTCCCAATACCCGGGGCTTGGGATCCAGGCCTCTACAGATGGACCTCTCAGAACTCCAAATAGGGTTAGGGTTAGGACCTAGGAAAATGGAAGGTCTGAATTGCCAACCGTGTGGTGAGCGTCCTGGAGGGCTGAGTTGAGGACATGGGTCAGGGTGAGTGTCCGGCTCAGGGTTTCAATCCATGAGCCCTTGAATGTGGGAGTTCACTGGGATGGAAACAGATGGGCCTTCATATTTATACTGACCTATATACTTACTGGAGTCCATTATGGAAAGATTTCCATCTGAGTGTGAGGCTGAGTCCTGTGGTATTGCTCAGGCATCCCCAAATCCTAGGGCTTTGGAGCCCACCCTTAGGGGACGGAGACATGAGAACCCAAGCTAGGGATAGAGTTAGGGCCAAAGGACATTGCAGGCCCAAACAGCTGACAGTGTGTGTGGTTCCTAGAGGCTGGAATTAAGGATGAGTGTTCTGGTTCTGGTCAGGCACAGGGTTTGTGACCTAGAGGCCACTGAAATTGGGGGTTTGCTGGTATAGGCTCAGATGGGCAGGCATTTTATCCTGCTTTGAATACTTTCTAGAGGTCTACATGGCACGCTTTCCTCCTGTGTGTTAGGATGAGTCCTGTGGTATGGCTAAGGTGACCCCAGTCTGTGGGGTAGGGAGCCAGACCCCTAAGAATTGAATGCTCAGAACACAAACTAAGCTTCAGTTAGGTGTTAGGAGCATGTCAGGCCCAATCTGATGGTGGTGTGGGAAGCTATCCAGAGGGCTGAGTACAGAGGGATGGATAGAGTAAATGTCAGGTTCAGGTTTGTGTCCAGCTGCTGACTCTGGGTGAACTCAGTGGTGCGTGGCAGATTTCTCCTGCTCAGAATCCTTTGCAGAGTCCCAAATGGTATGGTTTCCTTCTGGGTGGCAGGCAGAGATCTCAAATATTGCTCAGGGGTCCCCATCCGTGGGACTTGGGTGCCAGTCCTCTGGGGACAGAGCATGAAACCCCAACGTAGGGTTAGGGCTAGGTCCCAGCAACATGACAGGCCTGATTTGCTGGTGCTGTGCAGAGCTCTCACGGGGACTGAGTAGAGAACATGGGCCAGTCTGAGTCAGGCTCCGGGTTGGTGGCCCTGGGGGGAAAGGCAGATTTCTCCTGCTCTCAGTCCTTGGCAGAGTTCCAATTCTACTGTTTCCTTCTGGGTTGAAGACAGAGTCCTCTGGCATTTCTCAGGGGTCCCACATATGTGGGGCTTTGGTACCTGTATTCTTGGGACACAAGACAGAAAATGTACCTAAGTTTTGGTTAGGGCTGAGGGTCATGTCAGTCTCAATAGGCCACCCTGAGAGGAGTGACCTGGGGAGCAGAGTTGAGGACGTGGGTCAGTGTGAGTGTTAAGATCCAGGTGTGAACGGGGGGTGCTGAAAGTGGGATAGCCTCAGGGGGCCAAGAAATATTCTGGTATAGTTCAGGTGTAACCCATCAGCGGAGCTTTGGTGTCAATCATCAGAGGACAGAAGACTGAAAACACAACCTAGGGCTTGGAAAAGAGCACAGGGGCATGGCTGGCCTGATCTGCTGGTGCTGAGGCTAGATGTCTGGGGTACTGAGTTGAGGGCCATGGTCAGGTGGTGCATTACGATCTGGGTTTGTGCCTGGGGGGTGGCCGAAGGTGGAGGTGGCTTCAGGGAGCATGAAGATTTCTCCCATTCCGATGGTTCTGTGCAGCTCCAAACAGAACGGTTTCCTCCCGGGTGGCAGACAGAGCACTGGGTTGTGGCTCAGGGGTCCAAATATGGAGGAATTGGGGGACCAGCCTCTGGGGATGAAGACTGAAAAAGCAACCTAGGCTTAAGGTTAGGGTCAGGGGCATGGCAGGCCCAATTTGCTGGCACTGAGAAGGGATCCCAGGGGGATGAATTGAGGGCAGAGGTCCGGTGGCATGAGAGGGTCCAGGTTTGTGGTCAGGGGACCGCTGAAGGAGGGGGTTGTGCTCAGGGAGGCATGCAGTTTCTCCCACTCTGAGTGTTCTACTCAGTTTCAAATGGCACGGTTTCCTCCTGGGTGGTAGGCAGGCTGAGTGCCAGCCTCCACATTTGTGGCCCAATAGTGCGCAGAGGGTGGGGGATAGCCTCGGGTGAACCGTGCAGGTTTCTCCCGCTCTGAGGATTCGACACAGCTCCAAACAGCATGGTTTCCTCCTGCATGGTGGACAGAGTCCTGAGGTGTCACTCAGGATTCTTTAATCTTGGGGTCTTGGGGTCAGGACTCTTGGGGATGATACCTGAAAACCAAAATTAGGGATAGGGTTAAGGCCTAGGGCCATGGTAGACCTGATATGCCAGTGCAGAGGCAGGTGCCCTGGTGCGCTGAGTTGAGCTCGGGTGTCAGACGGGGCCTTAGCCTCTAGGTGTGTGTCCAGACGTTCGCATAACCTGGGGGTGACTTCAGGGGTGCATGGAAGTTTCTCCAGCTCTGAGGGTTCAGCGCAGCTCCAAACAGCACAGCGGTGCCCTGCGTGGCAGGCAGATTCCCAGCATGAGTATCAGGCATCCTCAATCCTTATGACGCAGTATGTGGTCTATTCTGGAGGAGGTTCCATGTGCACTTGAGAAGAATGGGCATTCTGTTGTTTTAGGGTGGAATGTTCTGTATATGTCTATGAGGTCCATCTGGTCCAATGTTTCATTCAATGCTCTTATTTCTTTTTTAATTTTCTGCTTCGATGATCTGTCTATTTTTGAGAGAGGCGTATGAAGATCTCCTACTATTATTGTATTCATATCAATATGACTCTTTATCTTGATTAATAGTTTTCCAATTTTAGTATATGTGCTGCCAAAGCGAGCACGATTAATAGTTTTCTTATGGAATTGGGTGCTCCCATATTGGGGGCATAGATATTCACAATTGTTAGATCATCTTGGCGGATAGTCCCTTTAAGAATTATGGAGTGTCCTTCTGTATCTCTGACTACAGTCTTTAGTTTAAAATCTAATTTATCTGATATGAGAATCGCTACCCCGGCCTTCTTTTGAGGCCCATTGTCATGAAAGATGCTTCTCCATCCGTTCACTTTCAGTCTGGGTGTATCCTTAGGTTCAAAATGGGTCTCTTGTAGACAACATATGGATGGGTCCTGTCGTTTTATCCAATCTGCAACCCTGTGTCGTTTTATGGGCGCATTTAGGCCATTCACATTGAGAGTGATTATTGAGAGATAGGTTTTGATTCATGTCATGTTGCCTTTGAAGTCTTTCTGTCTGTAGATTGTTTCTATATTTCTGTTCAATGATATTCTTAGGATTTTTTCTCTTTTATAGGACCCCCCTTAATATTTCCTGCAGTGTCGGCTTGGTGGTTGCATAGTCTTTTAAGCCTTGCCGGTCTTGGAAACTCTTTATCTCTCCATCCATTTTAAATGTCAGTCTTGCTGGATAGAGTATCCTTGGTTGCATGTTCTTCTCATTTAGTACTCTGAATATATTTTGCCAGCCCTTCCTGGCTTGCCTGGTCTCTGTGAAAAGGTCTGACGTTATTCTAATGGGCTTGGATGCCCACTCTCACCACTCTTGTTCAACATAGTATTAGAAGTCCTAGCAACGGCAATCAGACAACAAAGAGAAATAAAAGGTATCCAAATTGGCAAGGAAGAAGTCAAACTCTCTCTCTTCGCAGATGACATGATTTTTTATATGGAAAACCCCAAAGACTCCACCCCCAAACTACTAGACTCATACAGCAATTCAGTAACGTGGCAGGATACAAAGTCAATGTACAGAAATCAGTGGCTTTCTTATACACTAACAATGAAAATACAGAAATGGAAATTAGAGAATCGATTCCATTTACTAGAGCACCAAGAACCATAAGATACCTGGGAATAAACCTAACCAAAGAGGTAAAGGAACTCTACTCGAGGAACTACAGAACACTCATGAAAGAAATTGAAGAAGACCCAAAAAGATGGAAGACAATTCCATGCTCTTGGATTGGAAGAATAAACATTGTGAAAATGTTTATACTGCCTAGAGCAATCTATGCTTTTAATGCCATTCCGATCAAAATTCCACCGGTAGTTTTCAAAGAGCTGGAGCCAATAATCCTAAAATTTGTATGGAATCAGAAGAGACCCCAAATTGCTAAGGCAATGTTGAAAAACAAAAACAAAACTGGCGGCATCACGTTACCCGATTTCAAGCTTTACTACAAAGCTGCAATCACCAAGACAGCGTGGTCCTGGCATAAAAACAGACACATAGACCAGTGGAACAGAGTGGAGAGCCCAGATATGGACCCTCAACTCCACGGTGAAATAATCTTCGACAAAACAGGAAAAAATATTCAATGGAAAAAAAGACAGTCTCTTCAATCAATGGTGCTGGGAAAACTGGACAGCTATATGTAGAATAATGAAAATCAACCATTCTCTTACACTCGAAATGGATAAAAGACCTCATCATGAGACAGGAATCCATCAGAATCCGAGAGGAGAACATAGGCAGTAACCTCTTCGATATCAGCCACAGCAACTTCTTTCAAGATATGTCTCCAAAGGCCAAGGAAACAAAAGCGAAAATAAACTTTTGGCACTTCATCAAGATCAAAAGCTTCTGCACAGCAAAGGAAAC
Source organism: Meles meles (assembly GCF_922984935.1). Taxonomy (NCBI): domain Eukaryota; kingdom Metazoa; phylum Chordata; class Mammalia; order Carnivora; family Mustelidae; genus Meles; species Meles meles. The sequence continues at coordinate 97,792 of NW_025721289.1, read as the reverse complement.
AGTCCACCAAACAAAAAGGCAACCCACGGAATGGGAGAAGATATTTGCAAATGACAGTTCAGACAAAAGGTTGATATCCAGGATCTAGAAAGAACTTCTCAAACTCAACACACACAAAACAGATAATCATATCCAAAAATGGGCAGAAGATATGAACAGACACTTCTCCAACGAAGACCTACGAATGGCTATCAGACACATGAAAAAATGTTCATCATCACTAGCCATCAGGGAGATTCAAATTAAAACCACATTGAGATACCACCTGACACCAGTTAGAATGGCCAAAATGAGCAAGACAGGAAACAACGATTGTTGGAGAGGATGTGGAGAAAGGGGAACCCTCTTACACTGTTGGTGGGAATGCAAGTTGGTGCAGCCACTTTGGAGAACAGTGTGGAGATTCCTCAAGAAATTAAGAATAGAGCTTCCCTATGACCCTGCAATTGCACTGCTGGGTATTTACCCCAAAGATACAGATGGAGTGAAAAGAAGGGCCATCTGTACCCCAATGTTTATTGTAGCAATGGCTATGCTCACCAAACTGTGGAAAGAACCAAGATGCCCTTCAACGGATGAATGGATAAGGAAGATGTGGTACATATACGCAATGGAGTATTATGCCTCCATCAGAAAGGATGAATACCCAACTTTTGTAGCAACATGGACGGGACTGGAAGAGATTATGCTGAGCGAAATAAGTCAAGCAGAGAGAGAGTCATGTATCATATGGTCTCACTTAATTGTGGAGCATAGCAAATAACACGGAGGACATAGGGAGATGGAGAGGAGAGGGAGTTGAGAGAAACTGGAAGGGGAGATGAACCATGAGAGACTATGGACTCTGAAAAACAACCAGAGGGTTTTGGAGGGGCAGGGTGGGGTGGGAGTTTGAGGAATCAGGTGGTGGTTAATAGGGAGGGCACGTACTGCATGGAGCACTGGGTGTGATGCCAAAACAATGAACACTGTTATGCTGTAAATAAACAAATAAAAAAAAAATGAGTCTATGGAAGGCCCGGCAGTGCCAGTTCACTCCACTGGAGGGAGTGGTGAGCCGTGGTGTGAGATACCCTGGAAGGCATGGCGATGCTGCTTGCCACCACTGGAGGCAGCGGCGAGCTGCCATGGGAAACACACCTGAAGAGGAGTCAGTGCAGCTTGCTGGCTCTGAAGGCAGGGCGGAGGTGCACAGTGAGAGACCCTGAAACGTGAGGCACTACAGCTTATTTTTACAGGACGGAGTGGTGAGCTGTATAGTCTCTGTTTCTCCAGGCTCAAGGGTGGTGGTAAGAATTGATGGAGCCTGTCCCCCACTCAGCATTGTGCCCTCTTTCCCCAGGTTTGCTGGTAATGTGCTGTCAGGATGGTTCAGGAGGGTCCTCCCAGTTGGGCTCTGGAGCCAGGGGAACCAAACCCGACTCATGGTGCATTTGGAACCGAGGAGCTGAGTGTTTGTTTGGAAAAGTATGTTTGTTTCTCCAAAAAGGACAAGGGCATTGACCAGCTTGAGAGGGAAGTGAATGACCAGTTAAGAAACAAGCCTGTGGGGGCGCCTGGGTGGCTCAGTGGGTTAAGGCCTCTGCCTTCGGCTCAGGTCATGATCCCAAGGTCCTGGGATCGAGCCCCGCATCAGGCTTTCTGCTCAGCAGGGAGCCTGCTTCCCTTCCTCTCTCTCTGGCTGCCTCTCTGCCTATCTGTGATCTCTGTCTGTCAAATAAACAAATAAAAAAAATTGCTGATCCTCTCATTAAAAAAAAAAAAAAGAAAGAAAGAAAGAAACAAGCCTGTGTCTCTCCTTCTCCCAGGAATCAGAGCAGGTGTGCAGGCTTTAGGTGGGAGACACCTGCTTATCTGCACCTGACAACCCTTCTTAACTCTGGCTCCATGAGACCTGAAGTTTGGAAGTCAGCGTCTGAGTCAGTCATGCAGCTTGTCCCAGGACGTCAGTGTTCAGAGAAAACAGCAGGCCTGTGGGTCACAATGCCACATCCATGCCAGGATGGCAGGTAAAAATTCCCTTTCACCCCAAATTTCCTGGGCTTTTCTCTTGTCTCCAGTGGAGCTCACAAATGGCACACTGAACCAGCTGTAAGCAATCTCGTGCGGGTGCCAGAGCTCCTGAGTTTCTCTGCAGGGAGCACCTGGCAGGGATCTCATTTTCTCTGTTTATTTCTGGCTTACAAAGGTATTTGGAACATCTCTTTCCTAGGAAATCCCTTGGATTCGAAAGGGAAGGTGAGATTGACTTGGTGTGCCTTTTGAACATAGAAAGTATTCCTTCATCGAACAGTGTTTACTCCACTGGGCCTAGGCTCTGGTGGAACGGCTGGCATCTAGAGTGAGGTGGCTGTTTGTGGTCAGATAGAGACTTGGATGATGGCTTCTTCTTTGTCCAAGGTGATGTATCCTAATGGATTCGTCTTTGAATCCAAAGAGTTCCAATGAGGGCAGAGGGAAAATTCAAAATGATTCCAAGGAGTCTTGGACAATTTAAAAGGGATGCTTGTCTTCCTAGGTTCACTCAAACGGCTATATATGGTTGGACATGCTGTATTTTCTCTGCAGTTTCATGGGTAGTGAAGTCAGAAGGAGAGTCTTTGGGAATTTCCCTGGATAAAGGCACTCTGGTGGCTTCAAGGGACTTGGTGTCAGGAACCCTGGGCTGAATTTCTGTGGCTGCTTTCCTGATGCTCAGTGAGTCAGGTTTTCCCACAGGTTTTATATTTCCTCCTTAGGAAATTGCTGGCAGGGAATGTTCTGTTTAAAGTGGAACCCTCGGGGGCACCTGTGTGGCTCAGTGGGTTAAGCCACTGCCTTCGGCTCAGGTCATGGTCTCAGGGTCCTGAGATTGAGCCCCGTATTGGGCTCTCTGCTCAGCGGGGAGTCTGCTTCGTCCTCTCTCTCTGCCTGCCTCTCTGCCTACTTGTGACCTCTGTCAAATAAATAAATAAAATCTAAAAAAAAAAAAAAAAAAACAAACCCAAAACCGGAACCCTCCTACATTGTTGGTGGGCATGCGTGTTGTTGCAGCCACTCTTGGAAAGAATACAGTGTGTCCTCCAAAAGCTAAGAACTGAACAACAGTAGGATCCAGCAATTGCCCTCCTAGTTATTTCCCTAAAGGGGACAAAAATGCACATTCAGTGGGGTATAAGCACCGTGATATTTACAGCAGCATTTTCAACCATTGTAAAACAATGGAGGGAGACCAAATGTCCATTCACTGATGAGTGATATATATATATCACTCGTATATATCATATGTGTGTGTGTGTGTGTGTGTGTGTGTGTATTCATTCTCCCACATCTTCTTAATGGAATAGGATCCAGGTTCAAAAAGGATGAAATCTTACCATCTGCAAGGATGTGGATGGATCTACAGTGGATTTAGCTAAGTAAAATCAGTCAGAAAAGACCAATAGCCTATATCTTGACCTCTATGGAATTTCAGAAAGAAAACAGATGAACATAGTGAGGAGAGAAAGGCCAATGAGGAAACAGACTCTAACCTAGAGCAAAATCGAGGGTTGCTAGGGGGCAGGGGTGTGGGGCGAAGGGTTAAGTGGGTGACAGCTATTAGGGAGAGTACTTGTTGTGATGAGCTCTGGGTGTTCTATGCAGGTGAGGAATCACAAAATCCTACCCCTGAAGGAGAGGAATGAACATTGCATGGAAACGAATTGGAATTGAAGTCAATGAAGAAAAGAAGACCATGTTCTACTTCATGAAGACTGAGGTAAAACTGGAATGACTTTTGCTCTCCTGTTCTGTAGCTGTTCATTATGAAACACTCTCTGGCAGGATACACTAGTTTCCTATTGCATAAGGAGCCCTCAGAAAGTTGCCATGAAAGATTTAGATCTCAGAGCATGTACATGTTCCATTGATATGTTACTTTCAGTTTGCCCAGGTGCAAAGGTAAGTGGAGAGAAATAGGGCTGAAGAGGAAAGGAGGTATTAAGCATTCAAGAGGTAGCCTTCCCCTTTCTCATGAATGCCTGGGCCAGTGTAAATTGGGAAGAAGGAGGGGGGATCCCAGAGCTTTGCCGCAGACAGGGGAGTTCTAGGTCTGCCTAGAGCTGGTGGTGTCCATGAGCAGAGCTGAGCTAGTGGAGTGGCAGGCCCGAACTGCTGGTGTTGAGGTGAGTTCCCCAAGGAGCTGAGTTGAGAATGGGGGTCAGGTGGTGAATCAGGCTCTGGGTTTGTGGCCAGGGGGCTGCAGAATGTGGGGGAGTCCTAATGGGGTCATGCAGGTTTCTCTGGCTCTGAGGGTTCTGCACAGCTCCAAAGGGACAAGTTTCCTGCTGGGTGGCAGGGGGACTCCTACAGTGTGGCTCCAAGTTTACCAATCTAGAGGGCTTGGTGGATAGGCCCCTGGGGAAGGAAGCCTGAAAATGCAACATAGGGTTAAGGGTAATGGGCTGGGCAGGACAGGCCTGATCAGCCGACACAGAGGTGAGATACCCTCAGAATTGAGTTGAGGAAATGCATCCTGCAATGCAGAAGAGTCAGGGTTTCTGGCCAGAGGGACGGCTGATCATGGGGGTGGCTTTAGAGGGGCATGCTGGTTTCTCCCTCTCTGAGGAAACTTTGGAGCTCCAAATGTCATGGCTTCCCCCTGCATGGCATTCAGGTTTCTGCCTTGTTACAGGGGGGTCCTGAATCTGGGGAGTTTGGGGGCCAGGCCTCTTGGGATGGAAGCCCGAAATCAGAAACTAGAGCTACGGTAAGGGCGTAGGGGCATGGCATGCTCAATCTGCTACTGCTGAGGTGGGCTCCCTGGTGGGCTGACTTCAGGGTGGGTATCAGGTGGCATGTCAGACTCAGAGTTTGTGTCCAGGGATGCCACAGAAGGTGGGCGTGACCTCAGGGTTGCATGCAGGTTTCTCCTACCCTGAGGGTTCTGCAGAGCTCCAAATGGCATGGTTTCCTCCTGTGTGGCAGACGCAGTCCTGGGGTGTCACTGAGGAATCCTTAGTCTCTACTGGCATGAATCTCGGAGGTGCCCAATCTGGCGGGCTTGGGGGACAGGCCTCTGTTCATGAAAGCCTGTACACCCCACCTAGGTTTATGGTTAGGGCCGAAGGGCATGGCAGGTCCAATGTGCCGGTGCTGATGCGGGCTCCCCTAAGGGTCGAGTTGAGGGCATAGATCTGGCATCGCAGGAGAATCTGGTTTTATGGCCATGGGGGTGACTCATGGTGGGGTGGCATTACGGGGGTTTGCATGTTTCTCCCCGTCTGAGTGTTCAGTGCAGCTCTAAACCACAAGTTTTCCTCATGAGTGCCAGGTGGAGTCCCGTGGTGGCGCTCAGTAGACCTTAATCTGGGGGGACATGGGAGGCAGGCCCCCTGGGATGGAAGCCTGAAAACCTAAAGAGGGGTTCTGGTAAGGGCCTAGGGGCATGGTGGCCCGATCTGCTTATGTTGAGGTGGGGCGCCCTAGGGTCTGAATTTATGGCATGCGTCCGGCAGCTCAGCAGAATCTGGTTTATGGCCGGGGGGACGGGTGCAGATGATGGGAGTGCCTTTAGAGGGGCAAGTTTCTCCCCCTCTGAGGGTTCAGCACAACTCCAAGGCACAGGTTCCTACTGTGTGGCAAGCGGAGTCCTGAGGTGTATGTCAAGATTCCTTAATCCAGGGGATTTTGTTGCCTGGACCCTCAGAATGGAAGACTGAACACCCAAACTTGTGTTAGGGTTAGGGCCTAGGGGCAATGGCAGGCCCGATCTGCCAGTGCTGAGGCGGGATCCCGTATGGGCTGAGTTGAGGGTATGCATTTGGTGGCGGGATGGAATCCAGCTCTATGGCCAGAGTGGCTGTTGATTATTGGGGTGGCTTTAGGGTGGCATGAAAGTTTCTCCCCATCTGAGGGTTCATTGCAGCTCCATACCACAAGGTTTCCACTTGTGTGACAGGCTGTGTCCTGTGGTGTTGCTCAGAAGTCCTTAATCTGGGGGGCGTGGGGGCCAGGCCTCTTGGGATGGAAGCCTGAAAATCCAAACTAGGGTTAGGGTTAAGTCTTAGGGACATGGCAGGCCCGATCTGCTGCAATTGAGGTGGTCTCCTGGATAGGCCGAATGGAGGGTGGGAATCAGGCAGGACTTGAGGTCTGTGTTTGTGTTTGCGGGGGCAAAGAAGCTAGTGGTGTTCTTGGGGGGCATGCAGCTTTCTCCTGCTCTGAGGTTCCTGCACAGTTCCAAATGGCACCATTTTGCCCTAGGAGGCTGGAGGAGTGCTGGCGGGAGTCTCAGTCATCCCCAGTCTGATGGGCTTGGGTACAGGCCTCTGGGCACGGAAGGCTGTATACCCCACCTAGGGTTAGGGTTAGGGTCTAGGGTCATGGCAGGCCCAATCTGCCGGCGCTGAGATGGGCTCCCCTCAGGGCTGAGTTGAGGGCATGTGTCCGGTAGCTTCATAGAAAACAGCTTTCTGGCCTGGGGTGCCGCAAATTGTGCGGATAGCTTTACGGGGGCTTGAAGGTTTCTCACCCTCTGAGTATTCAGCAGCTCCAAACTGCAAGGTTTCATCCTGCGTGGCTGTTGGAGTCCTGCAATGTCACTCAGGGGTCCTTAATCCAGGGGGCCTGGAGGCTAGGCCTCTTGGGATGGAAGCCTGGAAACTCAAACTAAGGTTGAGGTCTTGGGGTGCGACAGGCCCAATCTGCCAGTGCTGAGGCGGACTCCCCGGTGGCCTGAGTTGAGGGTCGGTGATAGGTGGCTAGTGTGAATCTGGGTTTGTGTTCAGGAGGGGCTCAGATGCTGGGGCTTGCCTTGGGGGGCATGAAGTTATCTTTTGCTCTGAGGTCTAAGTAGCTCCAAATGGCACTGTAACAGCATAGGCAGCCTCCAGACTGCCAGAGTGAGTCTCATGCATCCACAATCTGGCGGGTTTGGGGGCTAGGTCTCTGGGTACGGAAGACTGTACACCCAACCTAGGGTTAGGGTTAAGGCCTAGGGGCATGGCAGTTCTGATATGCTGCTGATATGCTGTGTTGAGGCGGGCTCCCTCAGGGCTGAGTGGATGACATGCATCTGGCGTTGTGGCAGAATCTGGCATTATGTCTGGGGCATTTCCAATGGCGGGTGTGTTTAGGTGCTCATGCACCTTTCTTTCTGGAGGGCAGGCAGAGTCCTGTGTTGTGACTTTGGAATCCCCAGTCTGGAGGGTTAGGGTTAGGGATAGAGGTTCGGAGAGTGTTAGGGTTAGTTGTTAGGGGTTAGGGTTAGGGTTGGGGTTAGGGTTAGGAGTTAGGGGATAGGGTTAGAGGTAAGGTTTAGGGTTAGGCTTAGGGTTAGGCGTATGTCTTAGGGACAAGGCATGTCAGATCTGCCAGCACAGATATGGACTCACCCAAGGGCTGTGTTGAGGGCGGGACTCAGGAGTCTCCTCAGGCCCTGGATTTTTGGACTGGAGGGGCAAAGAAGGTGGGAATCGCCTCTGGGGAGCATGATGGTTTCTACTGCTCCGAGGTTGTTATGTTAGGTTTAGAGGTTAGGGTTAGGTTTTGTGGTTAGGGTTAGTGTTAAGATTAGTGTTAAGGTGGGGCGCCTGGGTGGCTCAGTTGGTTAAAGCCTCTGCCTTCCGCTCAGGTCATGATCTGAGGGTCCTGGGATCGAGACCCACATCAGGCTCTCTTCTCCGCAGGGAGCGTGCTTCGTCCTCTCTGTGCCTTCTTCTGATCTGTCTCTGTCAAAGAAATGAATAAAATCTTAAAAAAAATAAAAAAGATTAGGGTTAGGGTTATGTCTTAGGGACAAGGCATGTTGGATCTGGTAACACTTATATGGGCTCACCCAAGGGCTGAGTTGAAGGCGGGACTCAGGAGGCTCCTTAGGCCCTGGGTATTTTTCCTAGAAGGTAAAGATGGTGGGAATGGCCTCAGGGGAGCATGCTGGTTTCTAGGTCTCTGAGAGTGTTAGATAGCACTAAATGAAATGGTTTATTTCATTTATTCTCCTGGCTGAGAGGCTGAGTCCTGCCATCAGTCTGATGATCCTATCCACTGGGATGGAATTGGGTATCAGGCCTCTGGAGTCCAGAGCCTGACCACCTGAGCTAGGGTATTAGGGTTTGGTCCTGGGAGCATGGCAGGCCTGAGGTGCCAGTGCGGACTCAGGCTCTCCGGAGGGCTGAGTTGAGGGTATTGCTCTGGTGGCCCATCAGGCACTGGGCGGTGGTGTGTGGGTCCTCGGAAGGTGTGGGTGTCTTTAGGGGGCATGGAGGTTTCTCCGGCCAGGAGCGTACTGCACAGGGCCATGTGGGCCATTTTCCTTGTGGGTGGCAGCCGGAGTCCAGCATTGCAAATACAGGGTCCCCAGTCTGGACGGCTAGGGAGCGAGGCCTCTGTGGATCGAAGCATAAACACCCATCCTAGCATTATGGTTAAGTCTTTGGGGCATGGTAACCCCGATCTGCCGATGCTGTGGTGACCCATCCTGATGCCTGAGTTGAGGCTATGTCTGCAGGACCTTTAGACTCTGGTTCCCAGTCCTTGGGAGGGTCCAGAAGTGCTTTGGCCTCAGGGAGACTTGCAGGCTTCTCCTGCTCTGTGGCTTCAGCCCATTTCTAAACGGCACGGTTCATGCTGGGATCATGTGCAATTATGGGGTGCAACTCAGGGGTCCCCTATCTGGGGTTTTGAGGACCAGTTGTGGGAGGATGATGCCTGAGCACGAACCTGGGCTAGGGTTAGTATTAGGATTAGGGTTAAGGTTATGTCTTAGGGACAAGGCATGTCGGATATGCAAGCACAGATATCAGCTCACCCAAGGGCTGAGTTGAGGGCGGGACTCAGGAGGCTCCTCGGGCACTGGGGTTTTGGGCTGTACGGGCAAAGATGTTGGAAATCACCTCAGGGGAGCATGCCAGTTTCTACAATTCTCAGGGCATTAGATAGCACGAAATGAAAGGTCACCTTCTGGCTGAGAGGGTGAGTCCTGCTGTGAGGGTTAGGTTGTAGGGGCATTGCAGCCCCAATCTGCTGGCGCTGTGGTGACCCATCCCAATGCTTGAGTTCAGAGCGTGTGTCTGCAGGACCATGAGACTCCTGGTTCTTGGTCCTTGGGGGCGCTGGAAGTGGGGTGGCCTCAGGGAGACATTCAAATTTATCCCGCTCTGTGGGTTCAGCACAATTCTAAACAGCATGGTTTCCTCCTGGTGTCAGGTTCAATGATGGGGTATCGCTCACGGGTCCCCCATCTGGGGCCTTGGGGACCAGGAGTCAGAGTATGGACGCCTGAACACACAACCTGGGCTTGGTTTAGTATTATGGTTAGTGTTAGGCTTAGGGACAGGGCATGTCGGATCTGCTAGCACAGATACGGGCTCACCCAAGGGCTGAGTTGAGGGCAGGACTCAGGAGGCTCCTCAGGCCCTGGGTTCTTGGCCTGGAGGAGCAAAGCTGGTGGGAATGGCCTCAAGGGAGAATGGCTGGTTGCTACTGCTCTGAGGGTGTGAGAGAACACCAAATGAAAAGGTCTCCTCCTGGCTGAGAACTGAGTCCTGCCAACAGTCTGATGCTCAACCCATGGGAGGAATTGGGTGTCAGGCCTCTGGGTCCAATGCCTGAACACCCAACCTAGTGTTAGGGTTTCGTCCTGGGAGAATGGCAGGCCTGCCAGTGCGGCTCAGGTTCTCCGGAGGGCTGAGTTGAGGGCATTGCTCTGGTGGCCTGTCAGGCTCTGGGTTTGTGGTGTGGCATTTCTTGGAAGGCGTGGGTGGCTTTAGGGGGCATGGGGGATTCTGTGGCCAGGAGCATACTGCACAGGGCCATATGGTCCAGTTTCATCGTGGGTGGCAGCCAGAGTCCTGCATTGGGAATGCAGGGTCCCCAGTCTGGAGGGCTAGGGGTCCAGTCCTCAGGGGACAGAAGCCTGACACCCAACCTAGGGTTAGGGTAGGGTTGTAAGGGCATGGCAGCCCCGATCTGATGGCGCTGTGGTGATGCTTCCCAATGCCTGAGTTGAGGGCGTGAGTCTGTAGCACTGTGAGAGTCCTGGTTCCTGGTCCTTGGGTGTGCCAGAAGTGGCAGTGGCCTCTGGGAGGCATGCAGGTTTCTCCCGCTCTGCGGGTTCAACACATTTCTAAAGGGCAGGGTTTCCTCCTGGGATCAGGCGCAATTATGGGGTGCAGCTCAGGGGTCCCCCATCTGGCCGTTTGGGGGACCAGGCTATGGAGGAGGGATGCCTGAACACACAACCTGGGCTAGAGTTAGTATTAGGGTTAGGCTTAGCGTTAAGTTTGTGTCTTAGGGAGAAGGCATGTGGGATCTGCCAGCACAGATATTGGCTCACTGAAGGGCTGAGTTGAGGGCAGGGCTCCGGAGGCTTCTCAGGCCCTGGGTTTTTGGCCTGGAGGTGCAAAGATGGCGGGAATGGCCTCAGGGCAGCTTGGCCGGTTCCTAGGGCTCTGAGGGTGTTGGAGAGCACCAAATGGAATCTCCTGCTGGTTGAGAAGCTGAGTCATGCCATCAGTTTGATGCTCCCACCCATGGGTGGAATTGGGTGTCAGGGTTCTAGAACCTGAACACCCAACCTAGGCTTAGGGTTTGGTCCTGGGAGAATGGCCAGCACGGACTCAGGCTCTCTGGAGGGCTGGGCTGAGGGCATTGTTCTGGCGGCCTGTAAGGCTAAGGAATTGTGGTGTGGGGGTGCTCAGAAGATGTGGTTGGCTTTAGGGGTCATGGAGGTTTCTCCGGCAAGGAGCGTTCTGCAAAGGTCCATGTGGTCAAGTTTCATCATGGGTGGCAGCCAGAGTCCTACGTTGGGAATATGGGGTCCCCAGTCTGGAGGGCTAGGGAGCCAGTCCTCTGGGGACTGAAGCCTGAACACCCAACCGAGGGTTAGGTTTAGGTCACAGGGGCATGGCGGCCCGGATCTGCCGGCACAGTGATGACCAATCCCGATGCCTGAGTTGAGGACGTGAGTCTGCAGGACCGTGAGACTCCTCATTCCTGCTCCTCAGGGGCGCCGGTATTGGGGGTGGCGTCAGGGAGGCATTCTGGTTTCTTCTGCTCTGTAGGTTCAGCACATTCCTTTTTTTTTCACTTTCAATATCTATCTATCTATCTATATTATTTCTTTTCAGCGTAACAGTATTCCTTATTTTTGCACCACACCCAGTGCTCCATGCAACACGTGCCTTCCCTAATACCCACCACCTTGTTCTCCCAACCTCCCACTCCCCACCCATTCAAGACCCTCAGGTTCTTTTTCAGAGTCCGTAGTCTTTCATGGTTCACCTCCCCTTCCCATTTCCCACAACTTCCTTCTTCTCTCCATCTCCCCATGTCCTCCTTGTTCTTTGTTATGCTCCACAAATAAGTGAAACCATATGATAATTGACTCTCTCTGCTTGACTTATTTCACTCAGCATAATCTCTTCCACTCCCGTCCATATTGCTACAAAAGTTGGTATTCATCCTTTCTGATGGAGGCATAATACTCCATCTTGTATATGGACCAAATCTTCCTTATCCATTCGTCCATTGAAGGGCATCTTGGTTCTTTCCACAGTTTGGCGACCGAGGCCTTTGCTGCTATAAACATTGGGGTACAGATGGCCCTTCTTTTCACTCCATCTGTATCTTTGGGGTAAATACCCAGCAGTGCAATTGCAGGGTCATAGGGAAGCTCTATTTTTAATTTCTTGAGTCATCTGCACACTGTTCTCCAAAGTGGCTGCACCAACTTGCATTCCCACCAACAGTGTAAGAGGGTTCCCCTTTCTCCACATCCTCTCCAACACACGTTGTTTCCTGTCTTGCTAATTGTGGCCTTTCTAACTGGTGTCAGGTGGTATCTCAATGTCGTTTTCATTTGAATCTCCCTGATGGCTAGTGATGATGAACATTTTGTCATGTGTCTGATAGCCATTTGTATGTCTTCGTTGGAGGAGTGTCTGTTCATATCTTCTGCCCATTTTTGGATATGATTATCTGTTTTGTGTGTGTTGAGTTTGAGAAGTTCTTTCTAGATCCTGGATATCAACCTTTTGTCTGAACTGTCATTTACAAATATCTTCTCCCATTCCGTGGGTTGCCTTTTGATTGGTGGACTGTTCCCTTTGCTGTGCAGAAGCTTTTGATCTTGATGAAGTGCCAAAAGTTCATTTTCGCTTTTCTTTCCTTGGCCTTTGGAGACATATCTTGAAAGAAGTTGCTGTGGCTGATATCGAAGAGGTTACTGCCTATGTACTCCTCTAGGATTCTGAGAGAATCCTGTCTCACGTTGAGCTCCTTTATCGAGTTCGAGTTTATCATTGTGTATGGTGTAAGAGAATGGTCGAGTTTCATTCTTCTACATATCGCTGTCCAGTTTTCCCAGCACCATTGATTGAGGAGAATGTCTTTTGTTACATTGAATATTTTTTCCTGATTTCTCGATGATTATATCACAATAGCGTTGGGGGTCCATATCTAATCGGGATCGATTTGGGCAGAGGGCTCATGAAAATTGGCTGGCGTTGGACAACCATGGGGACCGCCTTGTTCCACGTGGTCCAGGACCCTTTCTGCTCGGGGTATGTCGCAGCCACCCGAAAACGCGCCGAGACGATGGGGCCCGGCCGGGGGCCTCAGCGTCGGGGAGCTTGCTCCGAGCAGAGTTGATGGAGGGGCTGTGGTCGGGCATCCGGCTCCGCATTGGAGGGAGGCCAGGGCGCCCGGGAAGGGCTTGGCCTCTCTAGGGGAACAAATGGATGTGTCGCTCCACAGCTGTGTCGCAGCCACGAAAGGGGCCGATGGCCGGGACGGTCGGGGGACACGTGGCGGCGAACTCAGGGTTCCCCATGGGGAGGCCCGCAGGTTCAGGCCCCTGGCAACGGAAGGCTGAGCAAGCAGGCCTGGACCGGGCCCGGCTTTCGGGGCTGGCCCGGCCCGAACTGCCAGCGAAGGGAGGGGACCACCAGAGTCTGAGGAGCGGGAGGCGTCGACTTGCCCACACCAGCCTCACGGAGCTCCTCCTGGAGGTGCCGGAACGCGACGACACGCGATCCCGGGCAGGGCCGCAGGGGGGCTACCCTGCGGCCCTGTGGTGCCCGAAGTGTGTTCGCCGGATATTTTCCGGCCAATTCTCACGAGCGTTCTGCCCAAATTGGGATCGATTTGGGCAGAACGCTCGTGAGAATTGGCTGGCGTTGGGCAGCCCTGGTCAGCGCCCAGTTCCGCGTGGAGCAGGGCCCTTTCTCGCTCGGGGAATGTCGCGGCCACCTGGAAAACGAGTTGCGACGATGTGGCGCGGCCAGCGGCCCCGGCGCCACGGAGTTTTCCCCGAGCAGAGTTGATGGAGGCGCCGTGGCCAGGCGTCCGCCCCCGCCGTGGCATGCGGCCGGGGCGCCCGTGGAGGGGGCTGGCCTCTGTGGGGGAACGGATTGATCTCTCACTCCGCGGCTGGGACGAAGTCGCGAAAGGTGCCGCTGTCGCCGGGACGGTCGGGGGGACTCGTGGCGCGGGACTCAGGGTTCCCCATGCGGAGGCCCCCAGGCTCAGGCCCCTGGCAACGGAAGGCTGAGCAAGCAGGCCCGGGCCCGGGCCCGGCTTTCGGGGCTGGCCCGGCCCCCGCTGCCGGCGCCAGGGAGGGGACCCCCGGAGGCTGTGGAGCGGGAGGCGTTGTCTTCCCCGGGGCCCGCCTCCCGGAGCTCCTCCTGGCGGTGCCGGAACGCGACGACACGCGATCCCGGACAGGACCCCGGGGGGGCGGCCCTGCGGCCCCCTGGTGCCCGAAGTGTGTTGGCCGGGCGTTTTACGGCCATTTCTCAAGAGCGTTCTGCCCAAATCGGGATCGATTTGGGCAGAACGCTCGTGAGAATTGGACGGCGTTGGGCAGCCCTGGTCAGCGCCCAGTTCCGCGTGGAGCAGGGCCCTTTCTCCCTCGGGGCATGTCGCGGCCACCCGGAAAACGAGCCGCGAAGATGGGGCGCGGCCGGCGGCCCCGGCGCCCGGGAGTTTTCCCCAAGCAGAGTAGATGGAGGAGGCGTGGCCGGGCGTCCGCCTCCGCCGAGGAGGGCGGCCAGGGCGCCCGTGGAGGGGGCTGGCCTCTGTGGGGGAACGGATTGATCTCTCACTCCACGGCCTGGACGAAGCCGCTAAAGGTGCCGTTGTCGCCGCGACGTCGGGGGGACACGTGGCGGGGGACTCAGGGTTCCCCATGCGGAGGCCCCAAGCCTCAGGCGCCTGGCAACGGAAGCCTGAGCAAGCAGACCCGGGGCCGGGCCCGGCTTTCGGGGCTGGGCCGGCCCCCGCTGCCGGCGCTACGGAGGGGACCCCGGAGGCTGAGGAGCGGGAGGCGTCGGCCTCCCCGGGGCCCAGCTCCTGGAGCTCCTCCTGGCGGTGCCGGAACGCGACGACACGTGATCCCGGACAGGGCCCCGGGGGGGCGGCCCTGCGGCCCCGCGGTGCCCGAAGTGTTTTCGGCGGGCGTTTTCCGGCCAATTCTCACGAGCGTTCTGCCCAAACCAGGATCGATTTGGGCACAACGCTCGTGAGAATTGGCCGGCGTTGGGCAGCCCTGGTCAGCGCCCAGTTCCGCGTGGAGCAGGGCCGTTTCTCGCTCGGGGCATGTCGCGGCCACGCAGAAAACGAGCCGCGACGATGGGGCGCGGCCGGCGGCCCCGGCGCCGGGGAGTTTTCCCTGAGCAGAGTTGATGGAGGCGCCGTGGCCGGGCGTCCTCCTCCGCCGTGGCGGGCGGCCGGGGCGCCCGTGGAGGGGGCTGGCCTCTGTGTGGGAACGGATTGATCTCTCACTGCACGGCTGCGACGAAGCCGCGAAAGGTGCCGTTGTCGCCGGGATGGTCGGGGGGACACGTGGCGCGGGACTCAGGGTTCCCAAGGCGGAGGCCCCCAGGCTCAGTCCCCTGGCAACGGAAGGCTGAGCAAGCAGGCCCAGGCCCGGGCACGGCTTTCGGGGCTGGCCCGGCCCCAGCTGCCGGCGCCAGCGAGGGGACCCCCGGAGGCTGAGGAGCGGGAGGCGTCGGCCGCCCCGTGGCACGCCTCCCGGAGCTCCTCCTGGCGGTGCCGGAACGCGACGAAACGCGATCCCGGACAGGGCCCCGGGGGGGGCCGCCCTGCGGCCCTGTGGTGCCCGAAGTGTGTTCGCCGGGCATTTTCCGGCCAATTCTGAAGAGCGTTCTGCCCAAATCGGGATCGATTTGGGCAGAACGCTCGTGAGAATTGGCCGGCGTTGGGCAGCCCTGGTCAGCTCCCAGTTCCGCGAGGAGCAGGGCCCTTTCTCGCTCGGGGCATGTCGCGGCCACCCGGAAAACGAGCCGCGACGATGGGGCGCGCCCGGCAGCCGCGGCGCCGGGGTGTTTTCCCCGAGCAGAGTGCATGGAGGCGCCGTGGCCGGGCGTCCGCCTCCGCCGTGGCGGGCGGCCTGGGCGCCCCTGGAGGGGGCTGGCCTCTGTGGGGAAACGGACTGGACTCTCACTCCGCGGCTAGGACGAAGCCGCGAAAGGTGCCGTTGTCGCCCGGACGTTCGGGGGACTCGTGGCGCGGGACTCAGGGTTCCCCATGGGGAGGCCCCCAGGCTCATGCCCCTGGCAACGGAAGGCTGAGCAAGCAGGCCCGGGCCCGGGCCCGGCTTTCGGGGCTGGCCCGGCGCCAGCTGCCGGCGCCAGAGAGGGGACCCCCAGAGGCTGAGGAGCGTGAGGCGTCTGCCTCCCCGCGGCACACCTCCCGGAGCTCCTCCTGGCGGTGCTGGAACGCGACGACACGCGATCCCGGACAGGGCCTCGGGGGGGGGCCGCCCTGCGGCCCTCTGGTGCCCGAAGTGTGTTCTCGGGTGTTTTCCGGCCAATTCTCACGAGCGTTCTGCCCAAATCGGGATCGATTTGGGCAGAACGCTCGTGAGAATTGGCCGGCGTTGGGCAGCCCTGGTCAGCGCCGAGGGCCGCGTGGAGCAGGGCCCTTTCTCGCTCGGGGCATGGCGCGGCCACCCGGAAAACGAGCCGCGACGATGGGGCGCGGCCGGCGGCCCCGGCGCCGGGGAGTTTTCCCCGAGCAGAGTGGATGGATGCGCCGTGGCCGGGCGTCCGCCTCCGCCGTGGCGGGCGGCCGGGGCGCCCGTGGAGGGAGCTGGCCTCTGTGGGGGAACGGAGTGATCTCTCACTCCACGGCTGGGACGAAGCCGCGAAAGGTGCCGTGGTCGCCGGGACGGTCGGGGGGACTCGTGGCGCGGGACTCAGGGTTCCCCATGCGGAGGCCCCCAGGCTCAGGCCCCTGGCAACGGAAGGCTGAGCAGCAGGCCCGGGCCCGGGCCCGGCTTTCGGGGCTGGCCCGGCCCCAGCGGCCGGCGCCAGGGAGGGGACCCCCAGAGGCTGAGGAGCGTGAGGCGTCTGCCTCCCCGCGGCACACCTCCCGGAGCTCCTCCTGGCGGTGCTGGAACGCGACGACACGCGATCCCGGACAGGGCCTCGGGGGGGGGGCCGCCCTGCGGCCCTCTGGTGCCCGAAGTGTGTTCTCGGGTGTTTTCCGGCCAATTCTCACGAGCGTTCTGCCCAAATCGGGATCGATTTGGGCAGAACGCTCGTGAGAATTGGCCGGCGTTGGGCAGCCCTGGTCAGCGCCCAGGGCCGCGTGGAGCAGGGCCCTTTCTCGCTCGGGGCATGGCGCGGCCACCCGGAAAACGAGCCGCGACGATGGGGCGCGGCCGGCGCCCCGGCGCCGGGGAGTTTTCCCCCGAGCAGAGTGGATGGAGGCGCCGTGGCCGGGCGTCCGCCTCCGCCGTGGCGGGCGGCCGGGGCGCCCGTGGAGGGGGCTGGCCTCTGTGGGGGAACGGAGTGATCTCTCACTCCACGGCTGGGACGAAGCCGCGAAAGGTGCCGTGGTCGCCGGGACGGTTGGGGGGACTCGTGGCGCGGGACTCAGGGTTCCCCATGCGGAGGCCCCCAGGCTCAGGCCCCTGGCAACGGAAGGCTGAGCAGCAGGCCCGGGCCCGGGCCCGGCTTTCGGGGCTGGCCCGGCCCCAGCGGCCGGCGCCAGGGAGGGGACCCCCGGAGGCTGAGGAGCGGGAGGCGTCGGCCTCCCCGGGGCCCGCCTCCCGGAGCTCCTCCTGGCGGTGCCGGAAGGCGCCGACACGCGATCCCGGACAGGGCCCCGGGGGGGCGGCCCTGCGGCCCTCTGGTGCCCGAAGTGTGTTCGCCGGGCGTTTTCCGGCCAATTCTCACGAGCGTTCTGCCCAAATCGGGATCGATTTGGGCAGAACGCTCGTGAGAATTGGCCGGCGTTGGGCAGCCCTGGTCAGCGCCCAGGGCCGCGTGGAGCAGGGCCCTTTCTCGCTCGGGGCATGGCGCGGCCACCCGGAAAACGAGCCGCGACGATGGGGCGCGGCCGGCGGCCCCGGCGCCGGGGAGTTTTCCCCGAGCAGAGTGGATGGAGGCGCCGTGGCCGGGCGTCCGCCTCCGCCGTGGCGGGCGGCCGGGGCGCCCGTGGAGGGGGCTGGCCTCTGTGGGGGAACGGAGTGATCTCTCACTCCACGGCTGGGACGAAGCCGCGAAAGGTGCCGTGGTCGCCGGGACGGTCGGGGGGACTCGTGGCGCGGGACTCAGGGTTCCCCATGCGGAGGCCCCCAGGCTCAGGCCCCTGGCAACGAAAGGCTGAGCAAGCAGGCCCGGGCCCGGCTTTCGGGGCTGGCCCGGCCCCAGCGGCCGGCGCCAGGGAGGGGACCCCCGGAGGCTGAGGAGCGGGAGGCGTCGGCCTCCCCGGGGCCCGACTCCCGGAGCTCCTCCTGGCGGTGCCGGAACGCGCCGACACGCGATCCCGGACAGGGCCCCGGGGGGGGCGGCCCTGCGGCCCTCTGGTGCCCGAAGTGTGTTCGCCGGGCGTTTTCCGGCCAATTCTCACGAGCGTTCTGCCCAAATCGGGATCGATTTGGGCAGAACGCTCGTGAGAATTGGCCGGCGTTGGGCAGCCCTGGTCAGTGCCCAGGGCCGCGTGGAGCAGGGCCCTTTCTCGCTCGGGGCATGGCGCGGCCACCCGGAAAACGAGCCGCGACGATGGGGCGCGGCCGGCGGCCCCGGCGCCGGGGAGTTTTCCCCGAGCAGAGTGGATGGAGGCGCCGTGGCCGGGCGTCCGCCTCCGCCGTGGCGGGCGGCCGGGGCGCCCGTGGAGGGGGCTGGCCTCTGTGGGGGAACGGAGTGATCTCTCACTCCGCGGCAGGGACGAAGCCGCGAAAGGTGCCGTGGTCGCCGGGACGGTCGGGGGGACTCGTGGCGCGGGACTCAGGGTTCCCCATGCGGAGGCCCCCAGGCTCAGGCCCCTGGCAACGGAAGGCTGAGCAAGCAGGCCCGGGCCCGGGCCCGGCTTTCGGGGCTGGCCCCTCCCCAGCGGCCGGCGCCAGGGAGGGGACCCCCGGAGGCTGAGGAGCGGGAGGCGTCGGCCTCCCCGGGGCCCGCCAGCCGGAGCTCCTCCTGGCGGTGCCGGAACGCGACGACACGCGATCCCGGACAGGGCCCCGGGGCGGCGGCCCTGCGGCCCTCTGGTGCCCGAAGTGTGTTCGCCGGGCGTTTTCCGGCCAATTCTCACGAGCGTTCTGCCCAAATCGGGATCGATTTGGGCAGAACGCTCGTGAGAATTGGCCGGCGTTGGGCAGCCCTGGTCAGCGCCCAGGGCCGCGTGGAGCAGGGCCCTTTCTCGCTCGGGGCATGGCGCGTCCACCCGGAAAACGAGCTGCGACGATGGGGCGCGGCCGGCGGCCCCGGCGCCGGGGAGTTTTCCCCGAGCAGAGTGGATGGAGGCGCCGTGGCCGGGCGTCCGCCTCCGCCGTGGCGGGCGGCCGGGGCGCCCGTGGAGGGGGCTGGCCTCTGTGGGGGAACGGAGTGATCTCTCACTCCACGGCTGGGACGAAGCCGCGAAAGGTGCCGTGGTCGCCGGGACGGTCGGGGGGACTCGTGGCGCGGGACTCAGGGTTCCCCATGCGGAGGCCCCCAGGCTCAGGCCCCTGGCAACGGAAGGCTGAGCAAGCAGGCCCGGGCCAGGGCCCGGCTTTCGGGGCTGGCCCGGCCCCAGCGGCCGGCGCCAGGGAGGGGACCCCCGGAGGCTGAGGAGCGGGAGGCGTCGGCCTCCCCGGGGCCCGCCTCCCGGAGCTCCTCCTGGCGGTGCCGGAACGCGCCGACACGCGATCCCGGACAGGGCCCCGGGGGGGCGGCCCTGCGGCCCTCTGGTGCCCGAAGTGTGTTCGCCGGGCGTTTTCCGGCCAATTCTCACGAGCGTTCTGCCCAAATCGGGATCGATTTGGGCAGAACGCTCGTGAGAATTGGCCGGCGTTGGGCAGCCCTGGTCAGCGGCCAGGGCCGCGTGGATCAGGGCCCTTTCTCGCTCGGGGCATGGCGCGGCCACCCGGAAAACGAGCCGCGACGATGGGGCGCGGCCGGCGGCCCCGGCGCCGGGGAGTTTTCCCCGAGCAGAGTGGATGGAGGCGCCGTGGCCGGGCGTCCGCCTCCGCCGTGGCGGGCGGCCGGGGCGCCCGTGGAGGGGGCTGGCCTCTGTGGGGGAACGGAGTGATCTCTCACTCCACGGCTGGGACGAAGCCGCGAAAGGTGCCGTGGTCGCCGGGACGGTCGGGGGGACTCGTGGCGCGGGACTCAGGGTTCCCCATGCGGAGGCCCCCAGGCTCAGGCCCCTGGCAACGGAAGGCTGAGCAAGCAGGCCCGGGCCCGGGCCCGGCTTTTGGGGCTGGCCCGGCCCCAGCGGCCGGCGCCAGGGAGGGGACCCCCGGAGGCTGAGGAGCGGGAGGCGTCGGCCTCCCCGGGGCCCGCCTCCCGGAGCTCCTCCTGGCGGTGCCGGAACGCGCCGACACGCGATCCCGGACAGGGCCCCGGGGGGGCGGCCCTGCGGCCCTCTGGTGCCCGAAGTGTGTTCGCCGGGCGTTTTCCGGCCAATTCTCACGAGCGTTCTGCCCAAATCGGCATCGATTTGGGCAGAACGCTCGTGAGAATTGGCCGGCGTTGGGCAGCCCTGGTCAGCGCCCAGGGCCGCGTGGAGCAGGGCCCTTTCTCGCTCGGGGCATGGCGCGGCCACCCGGAAAACGAGCCGCGACGATGGGGCGCGGCCGGCGGCCCCGGCGCCGGGGAGTTTTCCCCGAGCAGAGTGGATGGAGGCGCCGTGGCCGGGCGTCCGCCTCCGCCGTGGCGGGCGGCCGGGGCGCCCGTGGAGGGGGCTGGCCTCTGTGGGGGAACGGAGTGATCTCTCACTCCACGGCTGGGACGAAGCCGCGAAAGGTGCCGTGGTCGCCGGGACGGTCGGGGGGACTCGTGGCGCGGGACTCAGGGTTCCCCATGCGGAGGCCCCCAGGCTCAGGCCCCTGGCAACGGAAGGCTGAGCAAGCAGGCCCGGGCCCGGGCCCGGCTTTCGGGGCTGGCCCGGCCCCAGCGGCCGGCGCCAGGGAGGGGACCCCCGGAGGCTGAGGAGCGGGAGGCGTCGGCCTCCCCGGGGCCCGACTCCCGGAGCTCCTCCTGGCGGTGCCGGAACGCGCCGACACGCGATCCCGGACAGGGCCCCGGGGGGGCGGCCCTGCGGCCCTCTGGTGCCCGAAGTGTGTTCGCCGGGCGTTTTCCGGCCAATTCTCACGAGCGTTCTGCCCAAATCGGGATCGATTTGGGCAGAACGCTCGTGAGAATTGGCCGGCGTTGGGCAGCCCTGGTCAGCGCCCAGGGCCGCGTGGAGCAGGGCCCTTTCTCGCTCGGGGCATGGCG
The DNA here is from genome assembly GCF_922984935.1 of Meles meles. Classification (NCBI taxonomy): domain Eukaryota; kingdom Metazoa; phylum Chordata; class Mammalia; order Carnivora; family Mustelidae; genus Meles; species Meles meles. Next base: position 77,102 of record NW_025721289.1, on the reverse strand, counting down.
CGGCCACCCGGAAAACGAGCCGCGACGATGGGGCGCGGCCGGCGGCCCCGGCGCCGGGGAGTTTTCCCCGAGCAGAGTGGATGGAGGCGCCGTGGCCGGGCGTCCGCCTCCGCCGTGGCGGGCGGCCGGGGCGCCCGTGGAGGGGGCTGGCCTCTGTGGGGGAACGGAGTGATCTGTCACTCCACGGCAGGGACGAAGCCGCGAAAGGTGCCGTGGTCGCCGGGACGGTCGGGGGGACTCGTGGCGCGGGACTCAGGGTTCCCCATGCGGAGGCCCCCAGGCTCAGGCCCCTGGCAACGGAAGGCTGAGCAAGCAGGCCCGGGCCCGGGCCCGGCTTTCGGGGCTGGCCCGGCCCCAGCGGCCGGCGCCAGGGAGGGGACCCCCGGAGGCTGAGGAGCGGGAGGCGTCGGCCTCCCCGGGGCCCGCCGCCCGGAGCTCCTCCTGGCGGTGCCGGAACGCGACGACACGCGATCCCGGACAGGGCCCCGGGGCGGCGGCCCTGCGGCCCTCTGGTGCCCGAAGTGTGTTCGCCGGGCGTTTTCCGGCCAATTCTCACGAGCGTTCTGCCCAAATCGGGATCGATTTGGGCAGAACGCTCGTGAGAATTGGCCGGCGTTGGGCAGCCCTGGTCAGCGCCCAGGGCCGCGTGGAGCAGGGCCCTTTCTCGCTCGGGGCATGGCGCGTCCACCCGGAAAACGAGCCGCGACGATGGGGCGCGGCCGGCGGCCCCGGCGCCGGGGAGTTTTCCCCGAGCAGAGTGGATGGAGGCGCCGTGGCCGGGCGTCCGCCTCCGCCGTGGCGGGCGGCCGGGGCGCCCGTGGAGGGGGCTGGCCTCTGTGGGGGAACGGAGTGATCTCTCACTCCACGGCTGGGACGAAGCCGCGAAAGGTGCCGTGGTCGCCGGGACGGTCGGGGGGACTCGTGGCGCGGGACTCAGGGTTCCCCATGCGGAGGCCCCCAGGCTCAGGCCCCTGGCAACGGAAGGCTGAGCAAGCAGGCCCGGGCCCGGGCCCGGCTTTCGGGGCTGGCCCGGCCCCAGCGGCCGGCGCCAGGGAGGGGACCCCCGGAGGCTGAGGAGCGGGAGGCGTCGGCCTCCCCGGGGCCCGCCGCCCGGAGCTCCTCCTGGCGGTGCCGGAACGCGACGACACGCGATCCCGGACAGGGCCCCGGGGCGGCGGCCCTGCGGCCCTCTGGTGCCCGAAGTGTGTTCGCCGGGCGTTTTCCGGCCAATTCTCACGAGCGTTCTGCCCAAATCGGGATCGATTTGGGCAGAACGCTCGTGAGAATTGGCCGGCGTTGGGCAGCCCTGGTCAGCGCCCAGGGCCGCGTGGAGCAGGGCCCTTTCTCGCTCGGGGCATGGCGCGGCCACCCGGAAAACGAGCCGCGACGATGGGGCGCGGCCGGCGGCCCCGGCGCCGGGGAGTTTTCCCCGAGCAGAGTGGATGGAGGCGCCGTGGCCGGGCGTCCGCCTCCGCCGTGGCGGGCGGCCGGGGCGCCCGTGGAGGGGGCTGGCCTCTGTGGGGGAACGGAGTGATCTGTCACTCCACGGCAGGGACGAAGCCGCGAAAGGTGCCGTGGTCGCCGGGACGGTCGGGGGGACTCGTGGCGCGGGACTAAGGGTTCCCCATGCGGAGGCCCCCAGGCTCAGGCCCCTGGCAACGGAAGGCTGAGCAAGCAGGCCCGGGCCCGGGCCCGGCTTTCGGGCCTGGCCCGGCCCCAGCGGCCGGCGCCAGGGAGGGGACCCCCGGAGGCTGAGGAGCGGGAGGCGTCGGCCTCCCCGGGGCCCGCCGCCCGGAGCTCCTCCTGGCGGTGCCGGAACGCGACGACACGCGATCCCGGACAGGGCCCCGGGGCGGCGGCCCTGCGGCCCTCTGGTGCCCGAAGTTTGTTCGCCGGGCGTTTTCCGGCCAATTCTCACGAGCGTTCTGCCCAAATCGGGATCGATTTGGGCAGAACGCTCGTGAGAATTGGCCGGCGTTGGGCAGCCCTGGTCAGCGCCCAGGGCCGCGTGGAGCAGGGCCCTTTCTCGCTCGGGGCATGGCGCGTCCACCCGGAAAAAGAGCCGCGACGATGGGGCGCGGCCGGCGGCCCCGGCGCCGGGGAGTTTTCCCCGAGCAGAGTGGATGGAGGCGCCGTGGCCGGGCGTCCGCCTCCGCCGTGGCGGGCGGCCGGGGCGCCCGTGGAGGGGGCTGGCCTCTGTGGGGGAACGGAGTGATCTCTCACTCCACGGCTGGGACGAAGCCGCGAAAGGTGCCGTGGTCGCCGGGACGGTCGGGGGGACTCGTGGCGCGGGACTCAGGGTTCCCCATGCGGAGGCCCCCAGGCTCAGGCCCCTGGCAACGGAAGGCTGAGCAAGCAGGCCCGGGCCCGGGCCCGGCTTTCGGGGCTGGCGCGGCCCCAGCGGCCGGCGCCAGGGAGGGGACCCCCGGAGGCTGAGGAGCGGGAGGCGTCGGCCTCCCCGGGGCCCGCCGCCCGGAGCTCCTCCTGGCGGTGCCGGAACGCGCCGACACGCGATCCCGGACAGGGCCCCGGGGCGGCGGCCCTGCGGCCCTCTGGTGCCCGAAGTGTGTTCGCCGGGCGTTTTCCGGCCAATTCTCACGAGCGTTCTGCCCAAATCGGCATCGATTTGGGCAGAACGCTCGTGAGAATTGGCCGGCGTTGGGCAGCCCTGGTCAGCGCCCAGGGCCGCGTGGAGCAGGGCCCTTTCTCGCTCGGGGCATGTCGCGGCAACCCGGAAAACGAGCCGCGACGATGGGGCGCGGCCGGCGGCCCCGGCGCCGGGGAGTTTTCCCCGAGCAGAGTGGATGGAGGCGCCGTGGCCGGGCGTCCGCCTCCGCCGTGGCGGGCGGCCGGGGCGCCCGTGGAGGGGGCTGGCCTCTGTGGGGGAACGCAGTGATCTGTCACTCCACGGCTGGGACGAAGCCGCGAAAGGTGCCGTGGTCGCCGGGACGGTCGGGGGGACTCGTGGCGCGGGACTCAGCGTTCCCCATGCGGAGGCCCCCAGGCTCAGGCCCCTGGCAACGGAAGGCTGAGCAAGCAGGCCCGGGCCCGGGCCCGGCTTTCGGGGCTGGCCCGGCCCCAGCGGCCGGCGCCAGGGAGGGGACCCCCGGAGGCTGAGGAGCGGGAGGCGTCGGCCTCCCCGGGGCCCGCCGCCCGGAGCTCCTCCTGGCGGTGCCGGAACGCGACGACACGCGATCCCGGACAGGGCCCCGGGGCGGCGGCCCTGCGGCCCTCTGGTGCCCGAAGTGTGTTCGCCGGGCGTTTTCCGGCCAATTCTCACGAGCGTTCTGCCCAAATCGGGATCGATTTGGGCAGAACGCTCGTGAGAATTGGCCGGCGTTGGGCAGCCCTGGTCAGCGCCCAGGGCCGCGTGGAGCAGGGCCCTTTCTCGCTCGGGGCATGGCGCGTCCACCCGGAAAACGAGCCGCGACGATGGGGCGCGGCCGGCGGCCCCGGCGCCGGGGAGTTTTCCCCGAGCAGAGTGGATGGAGGCGCCGTGGCCGGGCGTCCGCCTCCGCCGTGGCGGGCGGCCGGGGCGCCCGTGGAGGGGGCTGGCCTCTGTGGGGGAACGGAGTGATCTCTCACTCCACGGCTGGGACGAAGCCGCGAAAGGTGCCGTGGTCGCCGGGACGGTCGGGGGGACTCGTGGCGCGGGACTCAGGGTTCCCCATGCGGAGGCCCCCAGGCTCAGGCCCCTGGCAACGGAAGGCTGAGCAAGCAGGCCCGGGCCCGGGCCCGGCTTTCGGGGCTGGCCCGGCCCCAGCGGCCGGCGACAGAGAGGGGACCCCCGGAGGCTGAGGAGCGGGAGGCGTCGGCCTCCCCGGGGCCCGCCTCCCGGAGCTCCTCCTGGCGGTGCCGGAACGCGCCGACACGCGATCCCGGACAGGGCCCCGGGGGGGGCGGCCCTGCGGCCCTCTGGTGCCCGAAGTGTGTTCGCCGGGCGTTTTCCGGCCAATTCTCACGAGCGTTCTGCCCAAATCGGGATCGATTTGGGCAGAACGCTCGTGAGAATTGGCCGGCGTTGGGCAGCCCTGGTCAGCGCCCAGGGCCGCGTGGAGCAGGGCCCTTTCTCGCTCGGGGCATGGCGCGGCCACCCGGAAAACGAGCCGCGATGATGGGGCGCGGCCGGCGGCCCCGGCGCCGGGGAGTTTTCCCCGAGCAGAGTGGATGGAGGCGCCGTGGCCGGGCGTCCGCCTCCGCCGTGGCGGGCGGCCGGGGCGCCCGTGGAGGGGGCTGGCCTCTGTGGGGGAACGGAGTGATCTCTCACTCCACGGCTGGGACGAAGCCGCGAAAGGTGCCGTGGTCGCCGGGACGGTCGGGGGGACTCGTGGCGCGGGACTCAGGGTTCCCCATGCGGTGGCCCCCAGGCTCAGGCCCCTGGCAACGGAAGGCTGAGCAAGCAGGCCCGGGCCCGGGCCCGGCTTTTGGGGCTGGCCCGGCCCCAGCGGCCGGCGCCAGGGAGGGGACCCCCGGAGGCTGAGGAGCGGGAGGCGTCGGCCTCCCCGGGGCCCGCCTCCCGGAGCTCCTCCTGGCGGTGCCGGAACGCGCCGACACGCGATCCCGGACAGGGCCCCGGGGGGGCGGCCCTGCGGCCCTCTGGTGCCCGAAGTGTGTTCGCCGGGCGTTTTCCGGCCAATTCTCACGAGCGTTCTGCCCAAATCGGCATCGATTTGGGCAGAACGCTCGTGAGAATTGGCCGGCGTTGGGCAGCCCTGGTCAGCGCCCAGGGCCGCGTGGAGCAGGGCCCTTTCTCGCTCGGGGCATGGCGCGGCCACCCGGAAAACGAGCCGCGACGATGGGGCGCGGCCGGCGGCCCCGGCGCCGGGGAGTTTTCCCCGAGCAGAGTGGATGGAGGCGCCGTGGCCGGGCGTCCGCCTCCGCCGTGGCGGGCGGCCGGGGCGCCCGTGGAGGGGGCTGGCCTCTGTGGGGGAACGGAGTGATCTGTCACTCCACGGCTGGGACGAAGCCGCGAAAGGTGCCGTGGTCGCCGGGACGGTCGGGGGGACTCGTGGCGCGGGACTCAGGGTTCCCCATGCGGAGGCCCCCAGGCTCAGGCCCCTGGCAACGGAAGGCTGAGCAAGCAGGCCCGGGCCCGGGCCCGGCTTTCGGGGCTGGCCCGGCCCCAGCGGCCGGCGCCAGGGAGGGGACCCCCGGAGGCTGAGGAGCGGGAGGCGTCGGCCTCCCCGGGGCCCGACTCCCGGAGCTCCTCCTGGCGGTGCCGGAACGCGCCGACACGCGATCCCGGACAGGGCCCCGGGGGGGCGGCCCTGCGGCCCTCTGGTGCCCGAAGTGTGTTCGCCGGGCGTTTTCCGGCCAATTCTCACGAGCGTTCTGCCCAAATCGGGATCGATTTGGGCAGAACGCTCGTGAGAATTGGCCGGCGTTGGGCAGCCCTGGTCAGCGCCCAGGGCCGCGTGGAGCAGGGCCCTTTCTCGCTCGGGGCATGGCGCGGCCACCCGGAAAACGAGCCGCGACGATGGGGCGCGGCCGGCGGCCCCGGCGCCGGGGAGTTTTCCCCGAGCAGAGTGGATGGAGGCGCCGTGGCCGGGCGTCCGCCTCCGCCGTGGCGGGCGGCCGGGGCGCCCGTGGAGGGGGCTGGCCTCTGTGGGGGAACGGAGTGATCTGTCACTCCACGGCAGGGACGAAGCCGCGAAAGGTGCCGTGGTCGCCGGGACGGTCGGGGGGACTCGTGGCGCGGGACTCAGGGTTCCCCATGCGGAGGCCCCCAGGCTCAGGCCCCTGGCAACGGAAGGCTGAGCAAGCAGGCCCGGGCCCGGGCCCGGCTTTCGGGGCTGGCCCGGCCCCAGCGGCCGGCGCCAGGGAGGGGACCCCCGGAGGCTGAGGAGCGGGAGGCGTCGGCCTCCCCGGGGCCCGCCGCCCGGAGCTCCTCCTGGCGGTGCCGGAACGCGACGACACGCGATCCCGGACAGGGCCCCGGGGCGGCGGCCCTGCGGCCCTCTGGTGCCCGAAGTGTGTTCGCCGGGCGTTTTCCGGCCAATTCTCACGAGCGTTCTGCCCAAATCGGGATCGATTTGGGCAGAACGCTCGTGAGAATTGGCCGGCGTTGGGCAGCCCTGGTCAGCGCCCAGTTCCGCGTGGAGCAGGGCCCTTTCTCGCTCGGGGCATGTCGTGGCCACCCGGAAAAAGAGCCGCGACGATGGGCGCGGCCGGCAGCCGCGGCGCCGGGCAGTTTTCCCCGATCAGAGTGGATGGAGGCGCCGTGGCCGGTCGTCCGCCTCCGCCGTGGCGGGCGGCCGCGGCGCCCGTGGAGGGGGCTGGCCTCTGTGGGGGAACGGAGTGATCTCTCACTCCACGGCTGGGACGAAGCCGCGAAAGGTGCCATTGTCACCTGGACGGTCGGGGGACTCGTGCCGCGGGACTTAGTGTTCCCCGTGTGGAGGCCCCCAGGTTCAGGCCCCTGGCAACGGAAGGCTGAGCAAGCAGGCTTGGGCCCGGGCCCGGCTTTTGGGGCTGGCCCGGCCCCCGCTGCCGGCGCCAGGTAGGGGACCACCGGAGTCCGAGGAGCGGGAGGCGTCGGCCTCGCCCAAGCCTGCCTCATGGAGCTCCTAGTGGCAGTGCCGGGACGCCACCCCTCGCGATCCCGGCCAGGTCCAGGGGGGCGGCCCTGCGGCGCACGAAGATGGTTCGCCGGGCGTTTTCCGGCCAATTCTCACGAGCATTCTGCCCAAATCGGGATCGATTTGGGCAGAACGCTCGTGAGAATTGGCCGGCGTTGGGCAACCCTGGCGACCGCCTTGTTCCGCGTGGCCCAGGGCCCTTTCTCGCTCAGGGTATGTCGCGGCCACCCCGAAACGCGCCGTGACGACGGGGCCCGGCCGGGGGCCCCGGCGCCAGGCAGTTTTGCCCGAGCAGAATAGATGGAGGTGTCTGGCGTCCGCTTCCGCCTTGGTGGGTGGTCGGGGCGCCTGGGCTGGGCTTGGCCTCTCTGGGGGAACGATTGGCTCTCTCGCTCCACAGCTGTGTCGCAGTCACCAAAGGGGCCGTTGGCGCCGGGACGGTCGGGGGACTCGTGGCTCTGGACTCAGAGTTCCTCGGGGGGAGTCCACCAGGCAGAGGCCCCTGGAAACGGAAGGCTGAGGAAGCAGGCCTTGGCCCGAGCCCAGGTTTCGGGCCAGGCCCGACCCTTGCTGTCGGCGCCAGGGAAGGGACCCCCGGAGGCTGAGGAGCGGGAGGCGGCGGCCTCCCCGGGGCCTGCCTCCTGGAGCTCTTCCTGGCGGGTGCCGGTACGCGACGACACGCGATCCCGGGCAGGGCCCAGGGGGGCGGCCCTGTGGCCCTGTCGTGCCCTAAGTGTGTTTGCCGCCTGTTTTCCGGCCAATTCTCACGAGCGTTCTACCCAAATCGATCCCGATTTGGGCAGAACGCTCGTGAGAATTGGCCGGCTTTCGTTAGCCATGGTGACCGCCCAGTTCCGTGTGGACCAGGGCCCTTTCTCTCTCGGGGCATGTCGCGGCCACCCGGAAAACGAGCCGTGACGATGGGGCGAGGTCGGCGGTCCCGGCGCCGGGGAGTTTTCCCCGAGCAGAGTTGATGGAGGGGCTGTGGCAGGGCTTCCGCCTTCGCCGTGTTAGGCCCCGGGGGCGCCCGTGGAGGGGTCTGGCCTCTGGGGGGGAACAAATTGATCTCTCACTCCTCGGCTGGGACGCAGCCGCGAAAGGCACCATTGTCTCTGGGACTGTGGCGGACTTGTGGCCCGGGACTCAGGATTCCCGGTGTGAGGCCCTAGGTACAGGCCCCTGGGAATGGAAGGCTGAAGAAGCAGGTCTGGGTCCGGGCCCGGATTTCGTGGCAGGCCCGACCCCAGCTGCGACCGCCAAGGTGAGACCCCCAGAATCTGTGGAGAGGGAGGCGTCTGCCTCGCCATCAGGGAGATTCTAATTAAAACTACATTGAGATACCACCTGACACCAGTTAGAATGTCCAAAATTAGGAAGACAGGAAATAACGTTTGTTGGAGAGGATGTCGAGAAAGTGGAACCCTGTTACACTGTTGGTGAGACTGCCATTTAGTGCAGCCACTTTGGAGAACAGTGTGCAGATGACTCAAGAAATTAAAAATAGAGCTTCCCTATGACCCTGCAATTACACTGATGGGTATTTACCCCAAAGATACAGATGGAGTGAAAAGAAGAGCCATCTGTACCCCAATGTTTATTGCAGCAATGGCCACCAAACTGTGGAAAGAACCAAGATGCCCTTCAACGGATGAATGGATAAGGAAGATGTCGTACATATACACCATGGAGTATTATGGCTCCATCAGAAAGGATGAATACCCAACTTTTGTAGCAACATGGACGGGAGTGGAAGAGATTATGCTGAGTGAAATAAGTCAAGCAGAGAGAGTCAAATATCATATGGTCTCCCTTATTTGTGGAGCATAACAAAGAACACGGAGGACATGGGGAGATGGAGAGGAGAGGGAGTTGAGGGAACCTGGAAGGGGAGATGAACCATGAGAGACTATGGACTCTGAAAAACAACCTGAGTGTTTTGGAAGGGCGGGGGTTGGGAGGTTGGGGAACCAGGTGGTGGGTAATAGGGAGGGCACGTACTGCATGGAGCACTGGGTGTGGTGCAAAAACAGTGAACACTGTTATGCTGAAAATAAACAAATAAAAAAAAAAGAAAATTGTACTCTTAGACCCCGTCATCTATATCACTCATCCCTCCATCCACTTCCACTCTGGTAACCACAGAGTCGGTTTTTGTTTTGTATCTTCTTTCTCCTTTATTTATGTATGTTTGTTTCCTAAATTCCATGGAAGAGTGACATCCAAAGGCCTTTGTCTTTCTCTGACTGACTGATTTCACTTAGGATAGTATTCTCTAGCTCCATCCATGTGTCTGCAAATGGCAAGATTTCATTTTTTATGGCTGAGTAATTTCGCACTGTGTGTGTGTGTGTCTGTGTGTGTGTGTACACTTATCATCTCATTTATCATGTTTTCAAGAAATACTTGGATTGTTTCCATATTGTAATATTTTAATTAATGTTGCATGAAACATAGGGGCACATGTATCCTTTTGATTTACTGTTCTCATATTCATCGGGTAATCACCCGGTAGTGTGATTGCTGGATTATAAGGTAGTTCTAATATTTAACGTTTTGAGGAACAGTGATACTGTTTTCCACAGGGTCTGCCGCAGCTAGCATTCCCACCACAGTGCAAGAGGGTTCCCTTTTACCCACATCCTCCCAACATTTCTTTTCTTGTGCTGGTGCTGTTAGCCATTCTGATAGTATGAGGTAATATCTCATGGACCTTTTCATTTGGATTTTCCTGTTGATGGCTGATGTGAACATCTTCTCACGTGACTGTTGGCCATCTGTATGTCTTCTTTGGAGCAATGTCTGTTCATGTCTTCTGTCTATTTTTTTTTAAAGATTTTATTTATTTATTTGACAGAGAGAAAGATCACAAGTAGGCAGAGAGGCAGGCAGAGAGAGAGGAGGAAGCGGGCTCCCTGCAGAGCAGAGAGCCCGATGCGGGGCTCGATCCCAGGACCCTGAGATCATGACCTGAGCCAAAGGCAGCGGCTTAATCCACTGAGCCACCCAGGCGCCCCTTCTGTCTATTTTTTAATTGGATTTTTTGTTTTTTGGTTGTTGCGTTGTATCAGTTCTACATATTTTGGACACTACCCCTTTATTGCACATGATATTTGCAAACATCTTCTCCTATTAAGTACGTTGTATTCTATTTATTACATTTTCATTGCTGTTCTGCTGTGCGGTAAGTTTTTATATTGATGGAGCTCTAGTAGTTTATTTTTGCTTTTGTTTCCTTTGCCTTAGGAGGCATGTCTATTAAATGTATGGTTCATGTCAGAGAAGTTACTGTCTGTGCCCTCTTGTAGGATTTTTATGATTTAAGGTCTCACATTGAGGTCTTGAAACTGTTTTGAGTTTATTTGTCCATATGGTGTAAGAAAGCAGTCTAATTTCATTGTTTTGTGCATAGCTGTTCAGTTTTCCCAACACCATTTGTTGTAGAAACTGTCCTTTTCCCTTTTAATAGTTTTGCCTGTTTTGCAGAAGATTAATTGGGCACGAGATTGTGGGCTGATGTCTGAGCTTCTATTCCGTTTCCTTGGTCACTGTGTGTATTTTTTTTTTTTTTTGCCAGTCCCATACTGTGAGGATGAACGCAGCTTTGTAGTATAATTTGAAATATGAAATTGTGACGCCTCCAGCTTTGTTTTTCTTCATAACATTGTGCTGGTTGTTCAGTATCTTTTGTGATTCCATACAAATTGTTAGGGTAGTTTATTTGAGTTCTTTCATTTTTTATTTGAATTCAATGAGCCAACTTATCATACATCATTATTTTCAGATGTAGTGTTAAATAATATATCAGATGTGTATTGCATCACGTGCCCTCCTTAATGCCCATCACCCCAGTTACCCCCCCACCCCCCATCCAGCAACCCTCAGTTGGTTGCTATAGTTAAGAGTCTATCATGGTTTTTTCCCCATCTCTGATGACTTCCATTCTGTTTCCCCTTCCTTTGCCTACGGTTCTCTGCCCTGTTTCTGATATTTCACATATGAGTGAAACCCTATGATAATTGTGTTTCTTTCATGGACATATTTTACTCAGCATAATATCTTCCAGACCCATCCAGGTTGATGTGATGGTAAGTATTCATCCTTTCTGATGGCTGAGGAATATTCCATTGAATATATGAACCACATCTTCTTTATCCATTCCTCTGTCCATAGATATCTGGGTTCTTTCCATAGTTTATCTAGAGTGGATATTGTTGCGATGAACACTGGGGTGCAGGTGCCAGTTCTTTCCCCTACATCTCTATTTTTGTGGTAAAAGCCCTGTAGTGAAATTGCTGTGTTTTAGGGTAACTTTACTTTTAACTTCTTGAGGAAACCCCGTACTGTTTTCCAGAGTGGATATAACAGTCTGCATTCCAACCAGGAGTGTAGGAGGGTTCTCCATTCTCTGCATCCTCACCAATATTTGTGGTTTCATGTCCTGTTAACTTTAGACATTCTGCCTGGTGTGATAGGACACCTCAATGTGGTTTAGATTTGCATTTCCCAGAAGCCATGTGATATAGAACATTTATGTATATATCTGTTGGTCACATGCGTGTCATCATTGGAGAAATATCTGTTCATATTTTCACCCATGTCTAGACCTTCCGTTGGATTAAGGCCCAGAAGCCTAGAAGATACAATCAGCCAGAACTGTGGAGATTTTCACAAGGTCTGAGATACAATGGAGATTTAGGGTGTGTATCAAGCTCAGGGATTGTCTTCAGAGGGTGGATGGAAGTGTAGGTTCACTGACATTGTCTCAGGTTTGCATTCAGATGTCTCATGCTCTGAATCCAGTCTGGAGTAAAAAAAGGAGTTTCCTTTTGTGTGGCGGGCTGATCCTCTGGTTTTGCTAAAGTGTTCCCAATACCCGGGGCTTGGGATCCAGGCCTCTACAGATGGACCTCTCAGAACTCCAAATAGGGTTAGGGTTAGGACCTAGGAAAATGGAAGGTCTGAATTGCCAACCGTGTGGTGAGCGTCCTGGAGGGCTGAGTTGAGGACATGGGTCAGGGTGAGTGTCCGGCTCAGGGTTTCAATCCATGAGCCCTTGAATGTGGGAGTTCACTGGGATGGAAACAGATGGGCCTTCATATTTATACTGACCTATATACTTACTGGAGTCCATTATGGAAAGATTTCCATCTGAGTGTGAGGCTGAGTCCTGTGGTATTGCTCAGGCATCCCCAAATCCTAGGGCTTTGGAGCCCACCCTTAGGGGACGGAGACATGAGAACCCAAGCTAGGGATAGAGTTAGGGCCAAAGGACATTGCAGGCCCAAACAGCTGACAGTGTGTGTGGTTCCTAGAGGCTGGAATTAAGGATGAGTGTTCTGGTTCTGGTCAGGCACAGGGTTTGTGACCTAGAGGCCACTGAAATTGGGGGTTTGCTGGTATAGGCTCAGATGGGCAGGCATTTTATCCTGCTTTGAATACTTTCTAGAGGTCTACATGGCACGCTTTCCTCCTGTGTGTTAGGATGAGTCCTGTGGTATGGCTAAGGTGACCCCAGTCTGTGGGGTAGGGAGCCAGACCCCTAAGAATTGAATGCTCAGAACACAAACTAAGCTTCAGTTAGGTGTTAGGAGCATGTCAGGCCCAATCTGATGGTGGTGTGGGAAGCTATCCAGAGGGCTGAGTACAGAGGGATGGATAGAGTAAATGTCAGGTTCAGGTTTGTGTCCAGCTGCTGACTCTGGGTGAACTCAGTGGTGCGTGGCAGATTTCTCCTGCTCAGAATCCTTTGCAGAGTCCCAAATGGTATGGTTTCCTTCTGGGTGGCAGGCAGAGATCTCAAATATTGCTCAGGGGTCCCCATCCGTGGGACTTGGGTGCCAGTCCTCTGGGGACAGAGCATGAAACCCCAACGTAGGGTTAGGGCTAGGTCCCAGCAACATGACAGGCCTGATTTGCTGGTGCTGTGCAGAGCTCTCACGGGGACTGAGTAGAGAACATGGGCCAGTCTGAGTCAGGCTCCGGGTTGGTGGCCCTGGGGGGAAAGGCAGATTTCTCCTGCTCTCAGTCCTTGGCAGAGTTCCAATTCTACTGTTTCCTTCTGGGTTGAAGACAGAGTCCTCTGGCATTTCTCAGGGGTCCCACATATGTGGGGCTTTGGTACCTGTATTCTTGGGACACAAGACAGAAAATGTACCTAAGTTTTGGTTAGGGCTGAGGGTCATGTCAGTCTCAATAGGCCACCCTGAGAGGAGTGACCTGGGGAGCAGAGTTGAGGACGTGGGTCAGTGTGAGTGTTAAGATCCAGGTGTGAACGGGGGGTGCTGAAAGTGGGATAGCCTCAGGGGGCCAAGAAATATTCTGGTATAGTTCAGGTGTAACCCATCAGCGGAGCTTTGGTGTCAATCATCAGAGGACAGAAGACTGAAAACACAACCTAGGGCTTGGAAAAGAGCACAGGGGCATGGCTGGCCTGATCTGCTGGTGCTGAGGCTAGATGTCTGGGGTACTGAGTTGAGGGCCATGGTCAGGTGGTGCATTACGATCTGGGTTTGTGCCTGGGGGGTGGCCGAAGGTGGAGGTGGCTTCAGGGAGCATGAAGATTTCTCCCATTCCGATGGTTCTGTGCAGCTCCAAACAGAACGGTTTCCTCCCGGGTGGCAGACAGAGCACTGGGTTGTGGCTCAGGGGTCCAAATATGGAGGAATTGGGGGACCAGCCTCTGGGGATGAAGACTGAAAAAGCAACCTAGGCTTAAGGTTAGGGTCAGGGGCATGGCAGGCCCAATTTGCTGGCACTGAGAAGGGATCCCAGGGGGATGAATTGAGGGCAGAGGTCCGGTGGCATGAGAGGGTCCAGGTTTGTGGTCAGGGGACCGCTGAAGGAGGGGGTTGTGCTCAGGGAGGCATGCAGTTTCTCCCACTCTGAGTGTTCTACTCAGTTTCAAATGGCACGGTTTCCTCCTGGGTGGTAGGCAGGCTGAGTGCCAGCCTCCACATTTGTGGCCCAATAGTGCGCAGAGGGTGGGGGATAGCCTCGGGTGAACCGTGCAGGTTTCTCCCGCTCTGAGGATTCGACACAGCTCCAAACAGCATGGTTTCCTCCTGCATGGTGGACAGAGTCCTGAGGTGTCACTCAGGATTCTTTAATCTTGGGGTCTTGGGGTCAGGACTCTTGGGGATGATACCTGAAAACCAAAATTAGGGATAGGGTTAAGGCCTAGGGCCATGGTAGACCTGATATGCCAGTGCAGAGGCAGGTGCCCTGGTGCGCTGAGTTGAGCTCGGGTGTCAGACGGGGCCTTAGCCTCTAGGTGTGTGTCCAGACGTTCGCATAACCTGGGGGTGACTTCAGGGGTGCATGGAAGTTTCTCCAGCTCTGAGGGTTCAGCGCAGCTCCAAACAGCACAGCGGTGCCCTGCGTGGCAGGCAGATTCCCAGCATGAGTATCAGGCATCCTCAATCCTTATGACGCAGTATGTGGTCTATTCTGGAGGAGGTTCCATGTGCACTTGAGAAGAATGGGCATTCTGTTGTTTTAGGGTGGAATGTTCTGTATATGTCTATGAGGTCCATCTGGTCCAATGTTTCATTCAATGCTCTTATTTCTTTTTTAATTTTCTGCTTCGATGATCTGTCTATTTTTGAGAGAGGCGTATGAAGATCTCCTACTATTATTGTATTCATATCAATATGACTCTTTATCTTGATTAATAGTTTTCCAATTTTAGTATATGTGCTGCCAAAGCGAGCACGATTAATAGTTTTCTTATGGAATTGGGTGCTCCCATATTGGGGGCATAGATATTCACAATTGTTAGATCATCTTGGCGGATAGTCCCTTTAAGAATTATGGAGTGTCCTTCTGTATCTCTGACTACAGTCTTTAGTTTAAAATCTAATTTATCTGATATGAGAATCGCTACCCCGGCCTTCTTTTGAGGCCCATTGTCATGAAAGATGCTTCTCCATCCGTTCACTTTCAGTCTGGGTGTATCCTTAGGTTCAAAATGGGTCTCTTGTAGACAACATATGGATGGGTCCTGTCGTTTTATCCAATCTGCAACCCTGTGTCGTTTTATGGGCGCATTTAGGCCATTCACATTGAGAGTGATTATTGAGAGATAGGTTTTGATTCATGTCATGTTGCCTTTGAAGTCTTTCTGTCTGTAGATTGTTTCTATATTTCTGTTCAATGATATTCTTAGGATTTTTTCTCTTTTATAGGACCCCCCTTAATATTTCCTGCAGTGTCGGCTTGGTGGTTGCATAGTCTTTTAAGCCTTGCCGGTCTTGGAAACTCTTTATCTCTCCATCCATTTTAAATGTCAGTCTTGCTGGATAGAGTATTCTTGGTTGCATGTTCTTCTCATTTAGTACTCTGAATATATTTTGCCAGCCCTTCCTGGCTTGCCTGGTCTCTGTGAAAAGGTCTGACGTTATTCTAATGGGCTTGGATGCCCACTCTCACCACTCTTGTTCAACATAGTATTAGAAGTCCTAGCAACGGCAATCAGACAACAAAGAGAAATAAAAGGTATCCAAATTGGCAAGGAAGAAGTCAAACTCTCTCTCTTCGCAGATGACATGATTTTTTATATGGAAAACCCCAAAGACTCCACCCCCAAACTACTAGACTCATACAGCAATTCAGTAACGTGGCAGGATACAAAGTCAATGTACAGAAATCAGTGGCTTTCTTATACACTAACAATGAAAATACAGAAATGGAAATTAGAGAATCGATTCCATTTACTAGAGCACCAAGAACCATAAGATACCTGGGAATAAACCTAACCAAAGAGGTAAAGGAACTCTACTCGAGGAACTACAGAACACTCATGAAAGAAATTGAAGAAGACCCAAAAAGATGGAAGACAATTCCATGTTCTTGGATTGGAAGAATAAACATTGTGAAAATGTTTATACTGCCTAGAGCAATCTATGCTTTTAATGCCATTCCGATCAAAATTCCACCGGTAGTTTTCAAAGAGCTGGAGCCAATAATCCTAAAATTTGTATGGAATCAGAAGAGACCCCAAATTGCTAAGGCAATGTTGAAAAACAAAAACAAAACTGGCGGCATCACGTTACCCGATTTCAAGCTTTACTACAAAGCTGCAATCACCAAGACAGCGTGGTCCTGGCATAAAAACAGACACATAGACCAGTGGAACAGAGTGGAGAGCCCAGATATGGACCCTCAACTCCACGGTGAAATAATCTTCGACAAAACAGGAAAAAATATTCAATGGAAAAAAAGACAGTCTCTTCAATCAATGGTGCTGGGAAAACTGGACAGCTATATGTAGAATAATGAAAATCAACCATTCTCTTACACTCGAAATGGATAAAAGACCTCATCATGAGACAGGAATCCATCAGAATCCGAGAGGAGAACATAGGCAGTAACCTCTTCGATATCAGCCACAGCAACTTCTTTCAAGATATGTCTCCAAAGGCCAAGGAAACAAAAGCGAAAATAAACTTTTGGCACTTCATCAAGATCAAAAGCTTCTGCACAGCAAAGGAAACAGTCCACCAAACAAAAAGGCAACCCACGGAATGGGAGAAGATATTTGCAAATGACAGTTCAGACAAAAGGTTGATATCCAGGATCTAGAAAGAACTTCTCAAACTCAACACACACAAAACAGATAATCATATCCAAAAATGGGCAGAAGATATGAACAGACACTTCTCCAACGAAGACCTACGAATGGCTATCAGACACATGAAAAAATGTTCATCATCACTAGCCATCAGGGAGATTCAAATTAAAACCACATTGAGATACCACCTGACACCAGTTAGAATGGCCAAAATGAGCAAGACAGGAAACAACGATTGTTGGAGAGGATGTGGAGAAAGGGGAACCCTCTTACACTGTTGGTGGGAATGCAAGTTGGTGCAGCCACTTTGGAGAACAGTGTGGAGATTCCTCAAGAAATTAAGACTAGAGCTTCCCTATGACCCTGCAATTGCACTGCTGGGTATTTACCCCAAAGATACAGATGGAGTGAAAAGAAGGGCCATCTGTACCCCAATGTTTATTGTAGCAATGGCTATGCTCACCAAACTGTGGAAAGAACCAAGATGCCCTTCAACGGATGAATGGATAAGGAAGATGTGGTACATATACGCAATGGAGTATTATGCCTCCATCAGAAAGGATGAATACCCAACTTTTGTAGCAACATGGACGGGACTGGAAGAGATTATGCTGAGCGAAATAAGTCAAGCAGAGAGAGAGTCATGTATCATATGGTCTCACTTAATTGTGGAGCATAGCAAATAACACGGAGGACATAGGGAGATGGAGAGGAGAGGGAGTTGAGAGAAACTGGAAGGGGAGATGAACCATGAGAGACTATGGACTCTGAAAAACAACCAGAGGGTTTTGGAGGGGCAGGGTGGGGTGGGAGTTTGAGGAATCAGGTGGTGGTTAATAGGGAGGGCACGTACTGCATGGAGCACTGGGTGTGATGCCAAAACAATGAACACTGTTATGCTGTAAATAAACAAATAAAAAAAAAATGAGTCTATGGAAGGCCCGGCAGTGCCAGTTCACTCCACTGGAGGGAGTGGTGAGCCGTGGTGTGAGATACCCTGGAAGGCATGGCGATGCTGCTTGCCACCACTGGAGGCAGCGGCGAGCTGCCATGGGAAACACACCTGAAGAGGAGTCAGTGCAGCTTGCTGGCTCTGAAGGCAGGGCGGAGGTGCACAGTGAGAGACCCTGAAACGTGAGGCACTACAGCTTATTTTTACAGGACGGAGTGGTGAGCTGTATAGTCTCTGTTTCTCCAGGCTCAAGGGTGGTGGTAAGAATTGATGGAGCCTGTCCCCCACTCAGCATTGTGCCCTCTTTCCCCAGGTTTGCTGGTAATGTGCTGTCAGGATGGTTCAGGAGGGTCCTCCCAGTTGGGCTCTGGAGCCAGGGGAACCAAACCCGACTCATGGTGCATTTGGAACCGAGGAGCTGAGTGTTTGTTTGGAAAAGTATGTTTGTTTCTCCAAAAAGGACAAGGGCATTGACCAGCTTGAGAGGGAAGTGAATGACCAGTTAAGAAACAAGCCTGTGGGGGCGCCTGGGTGGCTCAGTGGGTTAAGGCCTCTGCCTTCGGCTCAGGTCATGATCCCAAGGTCCTGGGATCGAGCCCCGCATCAGGCTTTCTGCTCAGCAGGGAGCCTGCTTCCCTTCCTCTCTCTCTGGCTGCCTCTCTGCCTATCTGTGATCTCTGTCTGTCAAATAAACAAATAAAAAAAATTGCTGATCCTCTCATTAAAAAAAAAAAAAAAGAAAGAAAGAAAGAAACAAGCCTGTGTCTCTCCTTCTCCCAGGAATCAGAGCAGGTGTGCAGGCTTTAGGTGGGAGACACCTGCTTATCTGCACCTGACAACCCTTCTTAACTCTGGCTCCATGAGACCTGAAGTTTGGAAGTCAGCGTCTGAGTCAGTCATGCAGCTTGTCCCAGGACGTCAGTGTTCAGAGAAAACAGCAGGCCTGTGGGTCACAATGCCACATCCATGCCAGGATGGCAGGTAAAAATTCCCTTTCACCCCAAATTTCCTGGGCTTTTCTCTTGTCTCCAGTGGAGCTCACAAATGGCACACTGAACCAGCTGTAAGCAATCTCGTGCGGGTGCCAGAGCTCCTGAGTTTCTCTGCAGGGAGCACCTGGCAGGGATCTCATTTTCTCTGTTTATTTCTGGCTTACAAAGGTATTTGGAACATCTCTTTCCTAGGAAATCCCTTGGATTCGAAAGGGAAGGTGAGATTGACTTGGTGTGCCTTTTGAACATAGAAAGTATTCCTTCATCGAACAGTGTTTACTCCACTGGGCCTAGGCTCTGGTGGAACGGCTGGCATCTAGAGTGAGGTGGCTGTTTGTGGTCAGATAGAGACTTGGATGATGGCTTCTTCTTTGTCCAAGGTGATGTATCCTAATGGATTCGTCTTTGAATCCAAAGAGTTCCAATGAGGGCAGAGGGAAAATTCAAAATGATTCCAAGGAGTCTTGGACAATTTAAAAGGGATGCTTGTCTTCCTAGGTTCACTCAAACGGCTATATATGGTTGGACATGCTGTATTTTCTCTGCAGTTTCATGGGTAGTGAAGTCAGAAGGAGAGTCTTTGGGAATTTCCCTGGATAAAGGCACTCTGTTGGCTTCAAGGGACTTGGTGTCAGGAACCCTGGGCTGAATTTCTGTGGCTGCTTTCCTGATGCTCAGTGAGTCAGGTTTTCCCACAGGTTTTATATTTCCTCCTTAGGAAATTGCTGGCAGGGAATGTTCTGTTTAAAGTGGAACCCTCGGGGGCACCTGTGTGGCTCAGTGGGTTAAGCCACTGCCTTCGGCTCAGGTCATGGTCTCAGGGTCCTGAGATTGAGCCCCGCATTGGGCTCTCTGCTCAGCGGGGAGTCTGCTTCGTCCTCTCTCTCTGCCTGCCTCTCTGCCTACTTGTGACCTCTGTCAAATAAATAAATAAAATCTAAAAAAAAAAAAAAAAAACAAACCCAAAACCGGAACCCTCCTACATTGTTGGTGGGCATGCGTGTTGTTGCAGCCACTCTTGGAAAGAATACAGTGTGTCCTCCAAAAGCTAAGAACTGAACAACAGTAGGATCCAGCAATTGCCCTCCTAGTTATTTCCCTAAAGGGGACAAAAATGCACATTCAGTGGGGTATAAGCACCGTGATATTTACAGCAGCATTTTCAACCATTGTAAAACAATGGAGGGAGACCAAATGTCCATTCACTGATGAGTGATATATATATATCACTCGTATATATCATATGTGTGTGTGTGTGTGTGTGTGTGTGTATTCATTCTCCCACATCTTCTTAATGGAATAGGATCCAGGTTCAAAAAGGATGAAATCTTACCATCTGCAAGGATGTGGATGGATCTACAGTGGATTTAGCTAAGTAAAATCAGTCAGAAAAGACCAATAGCCTATATCTTGACCTCTATGGAATTTCAGAAAGAAAACAGATGAACATAGTGAGGAGAGAAAGGCCAATGAGGAAACAGACTCTAACCTAGAGCAAAATCGAGGGTTGCTAGGGGGCAGGGGTGTGGGGCGAAGGGTTAAGTGGGTGACAGCTATTAGGGAGAGTACTTGTTGTGATGAGCTCTGGGTGTTCTATGCAGGTGAGGAATCACAAAATCCTACCCCTGAAGGAGAGGAATGAACATTGCATGGAAACGAATTGGAATTGAAGTCAATGAAGAAAAGAAGACCATGTTCTACTTCATGAAGACTGAGGTAAAACTGGAATGACTTTTGCTCTCCTGTTCTGTAGCTGTTCATTATGAAACACTCTCTGGCAGGATACACTAGTTTCCTATTGCATAAGGAGCCCTCAGAAAGTTGCCATGAAAGATTTAGATCTCAGAGCATGTACATGTTCCATTGATATGTTACTTTCAGTTTGCCCAGGTGCAAAGGTAAGTGGAGAGAAATAGGGCTGAAGAGGAAAGGAGGTATTAAGCATTCAAGAGGTAGCCTTCCCCTTTCTCATGAATGCCTGGGCCAGTGTAAATTGGGAAGAAGGAGGGGGGATCCCAGAGCTTTGCCGCAGACAGGGGAGTTCTAGGTCTGCCTAGAGCTGGTGGTGTCCATGAGCAGAGCTGAGCTAGTGGAGTGGCAGGCCCGAACTGCTGGTGTTGAGGTGAGTTCCCCAAGGAGCTGAGTTGAGAATGGGGGTCAGGTGGTGAATCAGGCTCTGGGTTTGTGGCCAGGGGGCTGCAGAATGTGGGGGAGTCCTAATGGGGTCATGCAGGTTTCTCTGGCTCTGAGGGTTCTGCACAGCTCCAAAGGGACAAGTTTCCTGCTGGGTGGCAGGGGGACTCCTACAGTGTGGCTCCAAGTTTACCAATCTAGAGGGCTTGGTGGATAGGCCCCTGGGGAAGGAAGCCTGAAAATGCAACATAGGGTTAAGGGTAATGGGCTGGGCAGGACAGGCCTGATCAGCCGACACAGAGGTGAGATACCCTCAGAATTGAGTTGAGGAAATGCATCCTGCAATGCAGAAGAGTCAGGGTTTCTGGCCAGAGGGACGGCTGATCATGGGGGTGGCTTTAGAGGGGCATGCTGGTTTCTCCCTCTCTGAGGAAACTTTGGAGCTCCAAATGTCATGGCTTCCCCCTGCATGGCATTCAGGTTTCTGCCTTGTTACAGGGGGGTCCTGAATCTGGGGAGTTTGGGGGCCAGGCCTCTTGGGATGGAAGCCCGAAATCAGAAACTAGAGCTACGGTAAGGGCGTAGGGGCATGGCATGCTCAATCTGCTACTGCTGAGGTGGGCTCCCTGGTGGGCTGACTTCAGGGTGGGTATCAGGTGGCATGTCAGACTCAGAGTTTGTGTCCAGGGATGCCACAGAAGGTGGGCGTGACCTCAGGGTTGCATGCAGGTTTCTCCTACCCTGAGGGTTCTGCAGAGCTCCAAATGGCATGGTTTCCTCCTGTGTGGCAGACGCAGTCCTGGGGTGTCACTGAGGAATCCTTAGTCTCTACTGGCATGAATCTCGGAGGTGCCCAATCTGGCGGGCTTGGGGGACAGGCCTCTGTTCATGAAAGCCTGTACACCCCACCTAGGTTTATGGTTAGGGCCGAAGGGCATGGCAGGTCCAATGTGCCGGTGCTGATGCGGGCTCCCCTAAGGGTCGAGTTGAGGGCATAGATCTGGCATCGCAGGAGAATCTGGTTTTATGGCCATGGGGGTGACTCATGGTGGGGTGGCATTACGGGGGTTTGCATGTTTCTCCCCGTCTGAGTGTTCAGTGCAGCTCTAAACCACAAGTTTTCCTCATGAGTGCCAGGTGGAGTCCCGTGGTGGCGCTCAGTAGACCTTAATCTGGGGGGACATGGGAGGCAGGCCCCCTGGGATGGAAGCCTGAAAACCTAAAGAGGGGTTCTGGTAAGGGCCTAGGGGCATGGTGGCCCGATCTGCTTATGTTGAGGTGGGGCGCCCTAGGGTCTGAATTTATGGCATGCGTCCGGCAGCTCAGCAGAATCTGGTTTATGGCCGGGGGGACGGGTGCAGATGATGGGAGTGCCTTTAGAGGGGCAAGTTTCTCCCCCTCTGAGGGTTCAGCACAACTCCAAGGCACAGGTTCCTACTGTGTGGCAAGCGGAGTCCTGAGGTGTATGTCAAGATTCCTTAATCCAGGGGATTTTGTTGCCTGGACCCTCAGAATGGAAGACTGAACACCCAAACTTGTGTTAGGGTTAGGGCCTAGGGGCAATGGCAGGCCCGATCTGCCAGTGCTGAGGCGGGATCCCGTATGGGCTGAGTTGAGGGTATGCATTTGGTGGCGGGATGGAATCCAGCTCTATGGCCAGAGTGGCTGTTGATTATTGGGGTGGCTTTAGGGTGGCATGAAAGTTTCTCCCCATCTGAGGGTTCATTGCAGCTCCATACCACAAGGTTTCCACTTGTGTGACAGGCTGTGTCCTGTGGTGTTGCTCAGAAGTCCTTAATCTGGGGGGCGTGGGGGCCAGGCCTCTTGGGATGGAAGCCTGAAAATCCAAACTAGGGTTAGGGTTAAGTCTTAGGGACATGGCAGGCCCGATCTGCTGCAATTGAGGTGGTCTCCTGGATAGGCCGAATGGAGGGTGGGAATCAGGCAGGACTTGAGGTCTGTGTTTGTGTTTGCGGGGGCAAAGAAGCTAGTGGTGTTCTTGGGGGGCATGCAGCTTTCTCCTGCTCTGAGGTTCCTGCACAGTTCCAAATGGCACCATTTTGCCCTAGGAGGCTGGAGGAGTGCTGGCGGGAGTCTCAGTCATCCCCAGTCTGATGGGCTTGGGTACAGGCCTCTGGGCACGGAAGGCTGTATACCCCACCTAGGGTTAGGGTTAGGGTCTAGGGTCATGGCAGGCCCAATCTGCCGGCGCTGAGATGGGCTCCCCTCAGGGCTGAGTTGAGGGCATGTGTCCGGTAGCTTCATAGAAAACAGCTTTCTGGCCTGGGGTGCCGCAAATTGTGCGGATAGCTTTACGGGGGCTTGAAGGTTTCTCACCCTCTGAGTATTCAGCAGCTCCAAACTGCAAGGTTTCATCCTGCGTGGCTGTTGGAGTCCTGCAATGTCACTCAGGGGTCCTTAATCCAGGGGGCCTGGAGGCTAGGCCTCTTGGGATGGAAGCCTGGAAACTCAAACTAAGGTTGAGGTCTTGGGGTGCGACAGGCCCAATCTGCCAGTGCTGAGGCGGACTCCCCGGTGGCCTGAGTTGAGGGTCGGTGATAGGTGGCTAGTGTGAATCTGGGTTTGTGTTCAGGAGGGGCTCAGATGCTGGGGCTTGCCTTGGGGGGCATGAAGTTATCTTTTGCTCTGAGGTCTAAGTAGCTCCAAATGGCACTGTAACAGCATAGGCAGCCTCCAGACTGCCAGAGTGAGTCTCATGCATCCACAATCTGGCGGGTTTGGGGGCTAGGTCTCTGGGTACGGAAGACTGTACACCCAACCTAGGGTTAGGGTTAAGGCCTAGGGGCATGGCAGTTCTGATATGCTGCTGATATGCTGTGTTGAGGCGGGCTCCCTCAGGGCTGAGTGGATGACATGCATCTGGCGTTGTGGCAGAATCTGGCATTATGTCTGGGGCATTTCCAATGGCGGGTGTGTTTAGGTGCTCATGCACCTTTCTTTCTGGAGGGCAGGCAGAGTCCTGTGTTGTGACTTTGGAATCCCCAGTCTGGAGGGTTAGGGTTAGGGATAGAGGTTCGGAGAGTGTTAGGGTTAGTTGTTAGGGGTTAGGGTTAGGGTTGGGGTTAGGGTTAGGAGTTAGGGGATAGGGTTAGAGGTAAGGTTTAGGGTTAGGCTTAGGGTTAGGCGTATGTCTTAGGGACAAGGCATGTCAGATCTGCCAGCACAGATATGGACTCACCCAAGGGCTGTGTTGAGGGCGGGACTCAGGAGTCTCCTCAGGCCCTGGATTTTTGGACTGGAGGGGCAAAGAAGGTGGGAATCGCCTCTGGGGAGCATGATGGTTTCTACTGCTCCGAGGTTGTTATGTTAGGTTTAGAGGTTAGGGTTAGGTTTTGTGGTTAGGGTTAGTGTTAAGATTAGTGTTAAGGTGGGGCGCCTGGGTGGCTCAGTTGGTTAAAGCCTCTGCCTTCCGCTCAGGTCATGATCTGAGGGTCCTGGGATCGAGACCCACATCAGGCTCTCTTCTCCGCAGGGAGCGTGCTTCGTCCTCTCTGTGCCTTCTTCTGATCTGTCTCTGTCAAAGAAATGAATAAAATCTTAAAAAAAATAAAAAAGATTAGGGTTAGGGTTATGTCTTAGGGACAAGGCATGTTGGATCTGGTAACACTTATATGGGCTCACCCAAGGGCTGAGTTGAAGGCGGGACTCAGGAGGCTCCTTAGGCCCTGGGTATTTTTCCTAGAAGGTAAAGATGGTGGGAATGGCCTCAGGGGAGCATGCTGGTTTCTAGGTCTCTGAGAGTGTTAGATAGCACTAAATGAAATGGTTTATTTCATTTATTCTCCTGGCTGAGAGGCTGAGTCCTGCCATCAGTCTGATGATCCTATCCACTGGGATGGAATTGGGTATCAGGCCTCTGGAGTCCAGAGCCTGACCACCTGAGCTAGGGTATTAGGGTTTGGTCCTGGGAGCATGGCAGGCCTGAGGTGCCAGTGCGGACTCAGGCTCTCCGGAGGGCTGAGTTGAGGGTATTGCTCTGGTGGCCCATCAGGCACTGGGCGGTGGTGTGTGGGTCCTCGGAAGGTGTGGGTGTCTTTAGGGGGCATGGAGGTTTCTCCGGCCAGGAGCGTACTGCACAGGGCCATGTGGGCCATTTTCCTTGTGGGTGGCAGCCGGAGTCCAGCATTGCAAATACAGGGTCCCCAGTCTGGACGGCTAGGGAGCGAGGCCTCTGTGGATCGAAGCATAAACACCCATCCTAGCATTATGGTTAAGTCTTTGGGGCATGGTAACCCCGATCTGCCGATGCTGTGGTGACCCATCCTGATGCCTGAGTTGAGGCTATGTCTGCAGGACCTTTAGACTCTGGTTCCCAGTCCTTGGGAGGGTCCAGAAGTGCTTTGGCCTCAGGGAGACTTGCAGGCTTCTCCTGCTCTGTGGCTTCAGCCCATTTCTAAACGGCACGGTTCATGCTGGGATCATGTGCAATTATGGGGTGCAACTCAGGGGTCCCCTATCTGGGGTTTTGAGGACCAGTTGTGGGAGGATGATGCCTGAGCACGAACCTGGGCTAGGGTTAGTATTAGGATTAGGGTTAAGGTTATGTCTTAGGGACAAGGCATGTCGGATATGCAAGCACAGATATCAGCTCACCCAAGGGCTGAGTTGAGGGCGGGACTCAGGAGGCTCCTTGGGCACTGGGGTTTTGGGCTGTACGGGCAAAGATGTTGGAAATCACCTCAGGGGAGCATGCCAGTTTCTACAATTCTCAGGGCATTAGATAGCACGAAATGAAAGGTCACCTTCTGGCTGAGAGGGTGAGTCCTGCTGTGAGGGTTAGGTTGTAGGGGCATTGCAGCCCCAATCTGCTGGCGCTGTGGTGACCCATCCCAATGCTTGAGTTCAGAGCGTGTGTCTGCAGGACCATGAGACTCCTGGTTCTTGGTCCTTGGGGGCGCTGGAAGTGGGGTGGCCTCAGGGAGACATTCAAATTTATCCCGCTCTGTGGGTTCAGCACAATTCTAAACAGCATGGTTTCCTCCTGGTGTCAGGTTCAATGATGGGGTATCGCTCACGGGTCCCCCATCTGGGGCCTTGGGGACCAGGAGTCAGAGTATGGACGCCTGAACACACAACCTGGGCTTGGTTTAGTATTATGGTTAGTGTTAGGCTTAGGGACAGGGCATGTCGGATCTGCTAGCACAGATACGGGCTCACCCAAGGGCTGAGTTGAGGGCAGGACTCAGGAGGCTCCTCAGGCCCTGGGTTCTTGGCCTGGAGGAGCAAAGCTGGTGGGAATGGCCTCAAGGGAGAATGGCTGGTTGCTACTGCTCTGAGGGTGTGAGAGAACACCAAATGAAAAGGTCTCCTCCTGGCTGAGAACTGAGTCCTGCCAACAGTCTGATGCTCAACCCATGGGAGGAATTGGGTGTCAGGCCTCTGGGTCCAATGCCTGAACACCCAACCTAGTGTTAGGGTTTCGTCCTGGGAGAATGGCAGGCCTGCCAGTGCGGCTCAGGTTCTCCGGAGGGCTGAGTTGAGGGCATTGCTCTGGTGGCCTGTCAGGCTCTGGGTTTGTGGTGTGGCATTTCTTGGAAGGCGTGGGTGGCTTTAGGGGGCATGGGGGATTCTGTGGCCAGGAGCATACTGCACAGGGCCATATGGTCCAGTTTCATCGTGGGTGGCAGCCAGAGTCCTGCATTGGGAATGCAGGGTCCCCAGTCTGGAGGGCTAGGGGTCCAGTCCTCAGGGGACAGAAGCCTGACACCCAACCTAGGGTTAGGGTAGGGTTGTAAGGGCATGGCAGCCCCGATCTGATGGCGCTGTGGTGATGCTTCCCAATGCCTGAGTTGAGGGCGTGAGTCTGTAGCACTGTGAGAGTCCTGGTTCCTGGTCCTTGGGTGTGCCAGAAGTGGCAGTGGCCTCTGGGAGGCATGCAGGTTTCTCCCGCTCTGCGGGTTCAACACATTTCTAAAGGGCAGGGTTTCCTCCTGGGATCAGGCGCAATTATGGGGTGCAGCTCAGGGGTCCCCCATCTGGCCGTTTGGGGGACCAGGCTATGGAGGAGGGATGCCTGAACACACAACCTGGGCTAGAGTTAGTATTAGGGTTAGGCTTAGCGTTAAGTTTGTGTCTTAGGGAGAAGGCATGTGGGATCTGCCAGCACAGATATTGGCTCACTGAAGGGCTGAGTTGAGGGCAGGGCTCCGGAGGCTTCTCAGGCCCTGGGTTTTTGGCCTGGAGGTGCAAAGATGGCGGGAATGGCCTCAGGGCAGCTTGGCCGGTTCCTAGGGCTCTGAGGGTTTTGGAGAGCACCAAATGGAATCTCCTGCTGGTTGAGAAGCTGAGTCATGCCATCAGTTTGATGCTCCCACCCATGGGTGGAATTGGGTGTCAGGGTTCTAGAACCTGAACACCCAACCTAGGCTTAGGGTTTGGTCCTGGGAGAATGGCCAGCACGGACTCAGGCTCTCTGGAGGGCTGGGCTGAGGGCATTGTTCTGGCGGCCTGTAAGGCTAAGGAATTGTGGTGTGGGGGTGCTCAGAAGATGTGGTTGGCTTTAGGGGTCATGGAGGTTTCTCCGGCAAGGAGCGTTCTGCAAAGGTCCATGTGGTCAAGTTTCATCATGGGTGGCAGCCAGAGTCCTACGTTGGGAATATGGGGTCCCCAGTCTGGAGGGCTAGGGAGCCAGTCCTCTGGGGACTGAAGCCTGAACACCCAACCGAGGGTTAGGTTTAGGTCACAGGGGCATGGCGGCCCGGATCTGCCGGCACAGTGATGACCAATCCCGATGCCTGAGTTGAGGACGTGAGTCTGCAGGACCGTGAGACTCCTCATTCCTGCTCCTCAGGGGCGCCGGTATTGGGGGTGGCGTCAGGGAGGCATTCTGGTTTCTTCTGCTCTGTAGGTTCAGCACATTCCTTTTTTTTTCACTTTCAATATCTATCTATCTATCTATATTATTTCTTTTCAGCGTAACAGTATTCCTTATTTTTGCACCACACCCAGTGCTCCATGCAACACGTGCCTTCCCTAATACCCACCACCTTGTTCTCCCAACCTCCCACTCCCCACCCATTCAAGACCCTCAGGTTCTTTTTCAGAGTCCGTAGTCTTTCATGGTTCACCTCCCCTTCCCATTTCCCACAACTTCCTTCTTCTCTCCATCTCCCCATGTCCTCCTTGTTCTTTGTTATGCTCCACAAATAAGTGAAACCATATGATAATTGACTCTCTCTGCTTGACTTATTTCACTCAGCATAATCTCTTCCACTCCCGTCCATATTGCTACAAAAGTTGGTATTCATCCTTTCTGATGGAGGCATAATACTCCATCTTGTATATGGACCAAATCTTCCTTATCCATTCGTCCATTGAAGGGCATCTTGGTTCTTTCCACAGTTTGGCGACCGAGGCCTTTGCTGCTATAAACATTGGGGTACAGATGGCCCTTCTTTTCACTCCATCTGTATCTTTGGGGTAAATACCCAGCAGTGCAATTGCAGGGTCATAGGGAAGCTCTATTTTTAATTTCTTGAGTCATCTGCACACTGTTCTCCAAAGTGGCTGCACCAACTTGCATTCCCACCAACAGTGTAAGAGGGTTCCCCTTTCTCCACATCCTCTCCAACACACGTTGTTTCCTGTCTTGCTAATTGTGGCCTTTCTAACTGGTGTCAGGTGGTATCTCAATGTCGTTTTCATTTGAATCTCCCTGATGGCTAGTGATGATGAACATTTTGTCATGTGTCTGATAGCCATTTGTATGTCTTCGTTGGAGGAGTGTCTGTTCATATCTTCTGCCCATTTTTGTATACGATTATCTGTTTTGTGTGTGTTGAGTTTGTGAAGTTCTTTCTAGATCCTGGATATCAACCTTTTGTCTGAACTGTCATTTACAAATATCTTCTCCCATTCCGTGGGTTGCCTTTTGATTGGTGGACTGTTCCCTTTGCTGTGCAGAAGCTTTTGATCTTGATGAAGTGCCAAAAGTTCATTTTCGCTTTTCTTTCCTTGGCCTTTGGAGACATATCTTGAAAGAAGTTGCTGTGGCTGATATCGAAGAGGTTACTGCCTATGTACTCCTCTAGGATTCTGAGAGAATCCTGTCTCACGTTGAGCTCCTTTATCGAGTTCGAGTTTATCATTGTGTATGGTGTAAGAGAATGGTCGAGTTTCATTCTTCTACATATCGCTGTCCAGTTTTCCCAGCACCATTGATTGAGGAGAATGTCTTTTGTTACATCGAATATTTTTCCCTGATTTCTCGATGATTATATCACAATAGCGTTGGGGGTCCATATCTAATCGGGATCGATTTGGGCAGAGGGCTCATGAAAATTGGCTGGCGTTGGACAACCATGGGGACCGCCTTGTTCCACGTGGTCCAGGACCCTTTCTGCTCGGGGTATGTCGCAGCCACCCGAAAACGCGCCGAGACGATGGGGCCCGGCCGGGGGCCTCAGCGTCGGGGAGCTTTCTCCGAGCAGAGTTGATGGAGGGGCTGTGGTCGGGCATCAGGCTCCACATTGGAGGGAGGCCAGGGCGCCCGGGAAGGGCTTGGCCTCTCTAGGGGAACAAATGGATGTGTCGCTCCACAGCTGTGTCGCAGCCTCGAAAGGGGCCGATGGCCGGGACTGTCGGGGGACACGTGGCGGCGAACTCAGGGTTCCCCATGGGGAGGCCCGCAGGTTCAGGCCCCTGGCAACGGAAGGCTGAGCAAGCAGGCCTGGACCGGGCCCGGATTTCGGGGCTGGCCCGGCCCGAACTGCCAGCGAAGGGAGGGGACCACCAGAGTCTGAGGAGCGGGAGGCGTCGACTTGCCCACACCAGCCTCACGGAGCTCCTCCTGGAGGTGCCGGAACGCGACGACACGCGATCCCGGGCAGGGCCGCAGGGGGGCTACCCTGCGGCCCTGTGGTGCCCGAAGTGTGTTCGCCGGATATTTTCCGGCCAATTCTCACGAGCGTTCTGCCCAAATTGGGATCGATTTGGGCAGAACGCTCGTGAGAATTGGCCGGCGTTGGGCAGCCCTGGTCAGCGCCCAGTTCCGCGTGGAGCAGGGCCCTTTCTCGCTCGGGGAATGTCGCGGCCACCTGGAAAACGAGTTGCGACGATGTGGCGCGGTGAGCGGCCCCGGCGCCACGGAGTTTTCCCCGAGCAGAGTTGATGGAGGCGCCGTGGCCGGGCGTCCGCCCCCGCCGTGGCATGCGGCCGGGGCGCCCGTGGAGGGGGCTGGCCTCTGTGGGGGAACGGATTGATCTCTCACTCCGCGGCTGGGACGAAGTCGCGAAAGGTGCCGCTGTCGCCGGGACGGTCGGGGGGACTCGTGGCGCGGGACTCAGGGTTCCCCATGCGGAGGCCCCCAGGCTCAGGCCCCTGGCAACGGAAGGCTGAGCAAGCAGGCCCGGGCCCGGGCCCGGCTTTCGGGGCTGGCCCGGCCCCCGCTGCCGGCGCCAGGGAGGGGACCCCCGGAGGCTGTGGAGCGGGAGGCGTCGTCTTCCCCGGGGCCCGCCTCCCGGAGCTCCTCCTGGCGGTGCCGGAACGCGACGACACGCGATCCCGGACAGGACCCCGGGGGGGCGGCCCTGCGGCCCCCTGGTGCCCGAAGTGTGTTGGCCGGGCGTTTTACGGCCATTTCTCAAGAGCGTTCTGCCCAAATCGGGATCGATTTGGGCACAACGCTCGTGAGAATTGGACGGCGTTGGGCAGCCCTGGTCAGCGCCCAGTTCCGCGTGGAGCAGGGCCCATTCTCACTCGGGGCATGTCGCGGCCACCCGGAAAACGAGCCGCGAAGATGGGGCGCGGCCGGCGGCCCCGGCGCCCGGGAGTTTTCCCCAAGCAGAGTAGATGGAGGAGGCGTGGCCGGGCGTCCGCCTCCGCCGAGGAGGGCGGCCGGAGCGCCCGTGGAGGGGGCTGGCCTCTGTGGGGGAACGGATTGATCTCTCACTCCACGGCCTGGACGAAGCCGCTAAAGGTGCCGTTGTCGCCGCGACGTCGGGGGGACACGTGGCGGGGGACTCAGGGTTCCCCATGCGGAGGCCCCAAGGCTCAGGCGCCTGGCAACGGAAGCCTGAGCAAGCAGACCCGGGGCCGGGCCCGGCTTTCGGGGCTGGGCCGGCCCCCGCTGCCGGCGCTACGGAGGGGACCCCGGAGGCTGAGGAGCGGGAGGCGTCGGCCTCCCCGGGGCCCAGCTCCTGGAGCTCCTCCTGGCGGTGCCGGAACGCGACGACACGCGATCCCGGACAGGGCCCCGGGGGGGCGGCCCTGCGGCCCCGCGGTGCCCGAAGTGTTTTCGGCGGGCGTTTTCCGGCCAATTCTCACGAGCGTTCTGCCCAAACCAGGATCGATTTGGGCACAACGCTCGTGAGAATTGGCCGGCGTTGGGCAGCCCTGGTCAGCGCCCAGTTCCGCGTGGAGCAGGGCCGTTTATCGCTCGGGGCATGTCGCGGCCACGCAGAAAACGAGCCGCGACGATGGGGCGCGGCCGGCGGCCCCGGCGCCGGGGAGTTTTCCCTGAGCAGAGTTGATGGAGGCGCCGTGGCCGGGCGTCCTCCTCCGCCGTGGCGGGCGGCCGGGGCGCCCGTGGAGGGGGCTGGCCTCTGTGTGGGAACGGATTGATCTCTCCCTGCACGGCTGCGACGAAGCCGCGAAAGGTGCCGTTGTCGCCGGGATGGTCGGGGGGACACGTGGCGCGGGACTCAGTGTTCCCAAGGCGGAGGCCCCCAGGCTCAGTCCCCTGGCAACGGAAGGCTGAGCAAGCAGGCCCAGGCCCGGGCCCGGCTTTCGGGGCTGGCCCGGCCCCAGCTGCCGGCGCCAGCGAGGGGACCCCCGGAGGCTGAGGAGCGGGAGGCGTCGGCCGCCCCGCGGCACGCCTCCCGGAGCTCCTCCTGGCGGTGCCGGAACGCGACGAAACGCGATCCCGGACAGGGCCCCGGGGGGGGCCGCCCTGCGGCCCTGTGGTGCCCGAAGTGTGTTCGCCGGGCGTTTTCCGGCCAATTCTCACGAGCGTTCTGCCCAAATCGGGATCGATTTGGGCAGAACGCTCGTGAGAATTGGCCGGCGTTGGGCAGCCCTTGTCAGCGCCCAGTGCCGCGTGGAGCAGGGCGCTTTCTCGCTCGGGGCATGGCGCGGCCACCCGGAAAACGAGCCGCGACGATGGGGCGTGGCCGGCGGCCCCGGCGCCGGGGAGTTTTCCCCGAGCAGAGTGGATGGAGGCGCCGTGGCCGGGCGTCCGCCTCCGCCGTGGCGGGCGGCCGGGGCGCCCGTGGAGGGGACTGGCCTCTGTGGGGGAACGGAGTGATCTCTCACTCCACGGCTGGGACCAAGCCGCGAAAGGTGCCGTTGTCGCCGGGACGGTCGGGGGGACTCGTGGCGCGGGACTCAGGGTTCCCCATGCAGAGGCTCCCAGGCGCAGGCCCCAGGCAACGGAAGGCTGAGCAAGCAGGCCCGGGCCCGGGCCTAGCTTTCGGGGCTGGCCCGGCCCCAGCGGCCGGCGCCAGGGAGGAGACCCCCGGAGGCTGAGGAGCGGGAGGCGTCGGCCTCCCCGGGGCCCGCCTCCCGGAGCTCCTCCTGGCGGTGCCGGAACGCGACGACACGCGATCCCGGACAGGGCCCCGGGGGGGCGGCCCTGCGGCCCTGTGGTGCCCGAACTGTGTTCGCCGGGCGTTTTCCGGCCAATTCTCACGAGCGTTCTGCCCAAATCGGCATCGATTTGGGCAGAACGCTCGTGAGAATTGGCCGGCGTTGGGCAGCCCTGGTCAGCGCCCAGTTCCGCGTGAGCAGGGCCCTTTCTCGCTCGAGGCATGTCGCGGCCACCCGCAAAACGAGCCGCGACAATGGGGCGCGGTCGGCGGCCCCGGCGCCGGGGAGTTTCCCCGAGCAGAGTGGATGGAGGCACCGTGGCCGGGCGTCCGCCTCCGCCGTGGCAGGCGGCCGGGGCGCCCGTGGAGGGGGCTGGCCTCTGTGGGGGAACGGAGTGATCTCTCACTCCACGGCTGTGACGAAGCCGCGAAAGGTGCCGTTGTCGCCAGGACGGTCGGGGGGACTCGTGGCGCGGGACTCAGTGTTCCCCATGCGGAGGCCCCCAGTCTCAGGCCCCTGGCAACGGAAGGCTGAGCAAGCAGGCCCGGGCCCGGGCC
The DNA here is from genome assembly GCF_922984935.1 of Meles meles. Lineage (NCBI taxonomy): Eukaryota > Metazoa > Chordata > Mammalia > Carnivora > Mustelidae > Meles > Meles meles. The sequence continues at coordinate 44,778 of NW_025721289.1, read as the reverse complement.
CGGGTTTCGGGGCTGGCCCGGCCCCAGCGGCCGGCGCCAGGGAGGGGACCCCCGGAGGCTTAGGAGCGGGAGGCGTCGGCCTCCCCGGGGCCCGCCTCCCGGAGCTCCTCCTGGCGGTGCCGGAACGCGATGATACGCGATCCCGGACAGGGCCCCGGGGGGGCGGCCCTGCGGCCCTCTGGGGCCCGAAGTGTGTTCGCCGGGCGTTTTCCGGCCAATTCTCACGAGCGTTCTGCCCAAATCGGGATCGATTTGGGCAGAACGCTCGTGAGAATTGGCCGGCGTTGGGCAGCCCTGGTCAGCGCCCAGTGCCGCGTGGAGCAGGGCGCTTTCTCGCTCGGGGCATGGCGCGGCCACCCGGAAAACGAGCCGCGAAGATGGGGCGCGGCCGGCGGCCCCGGCGCCGGGGAGTTTTCCCCGAGCAGAGTGGATGGAGGCGCCGTGGCCGGGCGTCCGCCTCCGCCGTGGCGGGCGGCCGGGGCGCCCGTGGAGGGGGCTGGCCTCTGTGGGGGAACGGAGTGATCTCTCACTCCACGGCTGGGACGAAGCCGCGAAAGGTGCCGTTGTCGCCGGGACGGTCGGGGGGACTCGTGGCGCGGGACTCAGGGTTCCCCATGCGGAGGCCCCCAGGCTCAGGCCCCTGGCAACGGAAGGCTGAGCAAGCAGGCCCGGGCCCGGGCCCGGGTTTCGGGGCTGGCCCGGCCCCAGCGGCCGGCGCCAGGGAGGGGAACCCCGGAGCTGAGGAGCGGGAGGCGTCGGCCTCCCCGGGGCCCGCCTCCCGGAGCTCCTCCTGGCGGTGCCGGAAAGCGACGACACGCGATCCCGGACAGGGCCCCGGGGGGGCGGCCCTGCGGCCCTGTAGTGCCCGAAGTGTGTTCGCCGGGCGTTTTACGGCCAATTCTCACGAGCGTTCTGCCCAAATCGGGATCGATTTGGGCAGAACGCTCGTGAGAATTGGCCGGCGTTGGGCAGCCCTGGTCAGCGCCCAGTGCCGCGTGGAGCAGGGCGCTTTCTCGCTCGGGGCATGGCGCGGCCACCCGGAAAACGAGCCGCGACGATGGGGCGTGGCCGGCGGCCCCGGCGCCGGGGAGTTTTCCCCGAGCAGAGTGGATGGAGGCGCCGTGGCCGGGCGTCCGCCTCCGCCGTGGCGGGCGGCCGGGGCGCCCGTGGAGGGGACTGGCCTCTGTGGGGGAACGGAGTGATCTCTCACTCCACGGCTGGGACCAAGCCGCGAAAGGTGCCGTTGTCGCCGGGACGGTCGGGGGGACTCGTGGCGCGGGACTCAGGGTTCCCCATGCAGAGGCTCCCAGGCGCAGGCCCCAGGCAACGGAAGGCTGAGCAAGCAGGCCCGGGCCCGGGCCTAGCTTTCGGGGCTGGCCCGGCCCCAGCGGCCGGCGCCAGGGAGGAGACCCCCGGAGGCTGAGGAGCGGGAGGCGTCGGCCTCCCCGGGGCCCGCCTCCCGGAGCTCCTCCTGGCGGTGCCGGAACGCGACGACACGCGATCCCGGACAGGGCCCCGGGGGGGCGGCCCTGCGGCCCTGTAGTGCCCGAAGTGTGTTCGCCGGGCGTTTTTCCGGCCAATTCTCACGAGCGTTCTGCCCATATCGGGATCGATTTGGGCAGAACGCTCGTGAGAATTGGCCGGCGTTGGGCAGCCCTGGTCAGCGCCCAGTGCCGCGTGGAGCAGGGCGCTTTCTCGCTCGGGGCATGGCGCGGCCACCCGGAAAACGAGCCGCGACGATGGGGCGCGGCCGGCGGCCCCGGCGCCGGGGAGTTTTCCCCGAGCAGAGTGGATGGAGGCGCCGTGGCCGGGCGTCCGCCTCCGCCGTGGCGGGCGGCCGGGGCGCCCGTCGAGGGGACTGGCCTCTGTGGGGGAACGGAGTGATCTCTCACTCCACGGCTGGGACCAAGCCGCGAAAGGTGCCGTTGTCGCCGGGACGGTCGGGGGGACTCGTGGCGCGGGACTCAGTGTTCCCCATGCGGAGGCTCCCAGGCTCAGGCCCCTGGCAACGGAAGGCTGAGCAAGCAGGCCCGGGCCCGGGCCTAGCTTTCGGGGCAGGCCCGGCCCCAGCGGCCGGCGCCAGGGAGGGGACCCCCGGAGGCTGAGGAGCGGGAGGCATCGGCCTCCCCGGGGCCCGCCTCCCGGAGCTCCTCCTGGCGGTGCCGGAACGCGACGACACGCGATCCCGGACAGGGCCCCGGGGGGGGCGGCCCTGCGGCCCTGTGGTGCCCGAACTGTGTTCGCCGGGCGTTTTCCGGCCAATTCTCACGAGCGTTCTGCCCAAATCGGCATCGATTTGGGCAGAACGCTCGTGAGAATTGGCCGGCGTTGGGCAGCCCTGGTCAGCGCCCAGTTCCGCGTGAGCAGGGCCCTTTCTCGCTCGAGGCATGTCGCGGCCACCCGCAAAACGAGCCGCGACAATGGGGCGCGGTCGGCGGCCCCGGCGCCGGGGAGTTTCCCCGAGCAGAGTGGATGGAGGCACCGTGGCCGGGCGTCCGCCTCCGCCGTGGCAGGCGGCCGGGGCGCCCGTGGAGGGGGCTGGCCTCTGTGGGGGAACGGAGTGATCTCTCACTCCACGGCTGTGACGAAGCCGCGAAAGGTGCCGTTGTCGCCAGGACGGTCGGGGGGACTCGTGGCGCGGGACTCAGTGTTCCCCATGCGGAGGCCCCCAGTCTCAGGCCCCTGGCAACGGAAGGCTGAGCAAGCAGGCCCGGGCCCGGGCCCGGGTTTCGGGGCTGGCCCGGCCCCAGCGGCCGGCGCCAGGGAGGGGACCCCCGGAGGCTTAGGAGCGGGAGGCGTCGGCCTCCCCGGGGCCCGCCTCCCGGAGCTCCTCCTGGCGGTGCCGGAACGCGATGATACGCGATCCCGGACAGGGCCCCGGGGGGGCGGCCCTGCGGCCCTCTGGGGCCCGAAGTGTGTTCGCCGGGCGTTTTCCGGCCAATTCTCACGAGCGTTCTGCCCAAATCGGGATCGATTTGGGCAGAACGCTCGTGAGAATTGGCCGGCGTTGGGCAGCCCTGGTCAGCGCCCAGTGCCGCGTGGAGCAGGGCGCTTTCTCGCTCGGGGCATGGCGCGGCCACCCGGAAAACGAGCCGCGAAGATGGGGCGCGGCCGGCGGCCCCGGCGCCGGGGAGTTTTCCCCGAGCAGAGTGGATGGAGGCGCCGTGGCCGGGCGTCCGCCTCCGCCGTGGCGGGCGGCCGGGGCGCCCGTGGAGGGGGCTGGCCTCTGTGGGGGAACGGAGTGATCTCTCACTCCACGGCTGGGACGAAGCCGCGAAAGGTGCCGTTGTCGCCGGGACGGTCGGGGGGACTCGTGGCGCGGGACTCAGGGTTCCCCATGCGGAGGCCCCCAGGCTCAGGCCCCTGGCAACGGAAGGCTGAGCAAGCAGGCCCGGGCCCGGGCCCGGGTTTCGGGGCTGGCCCGGCCCCAGCGGCCGGCGCCAGGGAGGGGAACCCCGGAGGCTGAGGAGCGGGAGGCGTCGGCCTCCCCGGGGCCCGCCTCCCGGAGCTCCTCCTGGCGGTGCCGGAAAGCGACGACACGCGATCCCGGACAGGGCCCCGGGGGGGCGGCCCTGCGGCCCTGTAGTGCCCGAAGTGTGTTCGCCGGGCGTTTTACGGCCAATTCTCACGAGCGTTCTGCCCAAATCGGGATCGATTTGGGCAGAACGCTCGTGAGAATTGGCCGGCGTTGGGCAGCCCTGGTCAGCGCCCAGTGCCGCGTGGAGCAGGGCGCTTTCTCGCTCGGGGCATGGCGCGGCCACCCGGAAAACGAGCCGCGACGATGGGGCGTGGCCGGCGGCCCCGGCGCCGGGGAGTTTTCCCCGAGCAGAGTGGATGGAGGCGCCGTGGCCGGGCGTCCGCCTCCGCCGTGGCGGGCGGCCGGGGCGCCCGTGGAGGGGACTGGCCTCTGTGGGGGAACGGAGTGATCTCTCACTCCACGGCTGGGACCAAGCCGCGAAAGGTGCCGTTGTCGCCGGGACGGTCGGGGGGACTCGTGGCACGGGACTCAGGGTTCCCCATGCAGAGGCTCCCAGGCGCAGGCCTCAGGCAACGGAAGGCTGAGCAAGCAGGCCCGGGCCCGGGCCTAGCTTTCGGGGCTGGCCCGGCCCCAGCGGCCGGCGCCAGGGAGGAGACCCCCGGAGGCTGAGGAGCGGGAGGCGTCGGCCTCCCCGGGGCCCGCCTCCCGGAGCTCCTCCTGGCGGTGCCGGAACGCGACGACACGCGATCCCGGACAGGGCCCCGGGGGGGCGGCCCTGCGGCCCTGTAGTGCCCGAAGTGTGTTCGCCGGGCGTTTTCCGGCCAATTCTCACGAGCGTTCTGCCCATATCGGGATCGATTTGGGCAGAACGCTCGTGAGAATTGGCCGGCGTTGGGCAGCCCTGGTCAGCGCCCAGTGCCGCGTGGAGCAGGGCGCTTTCTCGCTCGGGGCATGGCGCGGCCACCCGGAAAACGAGCCGCGACGATGGGGCGCGGCCGGCGGCCCCGGCGCCGGGGAGTTTTCCCCGAGCAGAGTGGATGGAGGCGCCGTGGCCGGGCGTCCGCCTCCGCCGTGGCGGGCGGCCGGGGCGCCCGTGGAGGGGACTGGCCTCTGTGGGGGAACGGAGTGATCTCTCACTCCACGGCTGGGACCAAGCCGCGAAAGGTGCCGTTGTCGCCGGGACGGTCGGGGGGACTCGTGGCGCGGGACTCAGTGTTCCCCATGCGGAGGCCCCCAGGCTCAGGCCCCTGGCAACGGAAGGCTGAGCAAGGAGACCCGGGTTCAGGCCTAGCTTTCGGGGCTGGCTCGGCACCAGCGGCCGGCGCCAGGGAGGGGACCCCCGGAGGATGAGGAGCGGGAGGCGTCGGCCTCCCCGGGGCCCGCCTCCCGGAGCTCCTCCTGGCGGTGCCGGAACGCGACGAAACGCGATCCCGGACAGGGCCCCGGGGGGGCGGCCCTGCGGCCCTCTGGTGCCCGAAGTGTGTTCGCCGGGCGTTTTCCGGCCAATTCTCACGAGCGTTCTGCCCAAATCGGCATCGATTTGGGCAGAACGCTCGTGAGAATTGGCCGGCGTTGGGCAGCCCTGGTCAGCGCCCAGTGCCGCGTGGAGCAGGGCGCTTTCTCGCTCGGGGCATGGCGCGGCCACCCGGAAAACGAGCCGCGACGATGGGGCGCGGCCGGTGGCCCCGGCGCCGGGGAGTTTTCCCCGAGCATAGTGGATGGAGGCGCCGTGGCCGGGCGTCCGCCTCCGCCGTGGCGGGCGGCCGGGGCGCCCGTGGAGGGGGCTGGCCTCTGTGGGGGAACGGAGTGATCTCTCACTCCACGGCTGGGACCAAGCCGCGAAAGGTGCCGTTGTCGCCGGGACAGTCGGGGGGACTCGTGGCGCGGGACTCAGGGTTCCCCATGCGGAGGCTCCCAGGCTCAGGCCCCTGGCAACGGAAGGCTGAGCAAGCAGGCCCGGGCCCGGGCCTAGCTTTCGGGGCTGGCCCGGCCCCAGCGGCCGGCACCAGGGAGGGGACCCCCGGAGGCTGAGGAGCGGGAGGCGTCGGCCTCCCCGGGGCCCGCCTCCCGGAGCTCCTCCTGGCGGTGCCGGAACGCGACGACACGCGATCCCGGACAGGGCCCCGGGGGGGCGGCCCTGCGGCCCTGTGGTGCCCGAACTGTGTTCGCCGGGCGTTTTCCGGCCAATTCTCACGAGCGTTCTGCCCAAATCGGCATCGATTTGGGCAGAACGCTCGTGAGAATTGGCCGGCGTTGGGCAGCCCTGGTCAGCGCCCAGTGCCGTGTGAAGCAGGGCGCTTTCTCGCTCGGGGCATGGCGCGGCCACCCGGAAAACGAGCCGCGACGATGGGGGGAGGCCGTCGGCCCCGGCGCCGGGGAGTTTTCCCGAGCAGAGTGGATGGAGGCGCCGTGGCCGGGCGTCCGCCTCCGCTGTGGCGGGCGGCCGGGGCGCCTGTGGAGGGGGCTGGCCCTGTGGGGGAACGGAGTGATCTCTCACTTCACGGCTGGGACCAAGCCGCGAAAGGTGCCGTTGTCGCCGGGACGGTCGGGGGGACTCGTGGCGCGGGACTCAGGGTTCCCCATGCGGATGCCCCCATGCTCAGGCCCCTGGCAACGGAAGGCTGAGCAAGCAGGCACGGGCCCGGGCCTAGATTTCGGGGCTGGCCCGGCCCCAGCGGCCGGCGCCAGGGAGAGGACCCCCGGAGGCTGAGGAGCGGGAGGCGTCGGCCTCCCCGGGGCCCGCGTCCCGGAGCTCCTCCTGGCGGTGCCGGAAAGCGACGACACGCGATCCCGGACAGGGCCCCGGGGGGGCGGCCCTGCGGCCCTGTGGTGCCCGAAGTGTGTTCGCCGGGCGTTTTCCGGCCAATTCTCACGAGCGTTCTGCCCAAATCGGGATCGATTTGGGCAGAACGCTCGTGAGAATTGGCCGGCGTTGGGCAGCCCTGGTCAGCGCCCAGTGCCGCGTGGAGCAGGGCGCTTTCTCGCTCGGGGCATGGCGCGGCCACCCGGAAAACGAGCCGCGACGATGGGGCGCGGCCGGCGGCCCCGGCGCCGGGGAGTTTTCCCCGAGCAGAGTGGATGGAGGCGCCGTGGCCGGGCGTCCGCCTCCGCCGTGGCGGGCTGCCGGGGCGCCCGTGGAGGGGACTGGCCTCTTTGGGGGAACGGAGTGATCTCTCACTCCACGGCTGGGATGAAGCCGCGAAAGGTGCCGTTGTCGCCGGGACGGTCGGGGGGACTCGTGGCGCGGGACTCAGGGTTCCCCATGCGGAGGCCCCCAGGCTCAGGCCCCTGGCAACGGAAGGCTGAGCAAGGAGGCCCGGGCCCAGGCCTAGCTTTCGGGGCTGGCCCGGCCCCAGCCGCCGGCGCCAGGGAGGGGACCCCCGGAGGCTGAGGAGCGGGAGGCGTCGGCCTCCCCGGGGCCCGCCTCCCGGAGCTCCTCCTGGCGGTGCCGGAACGCGACGACACGCGATCCCGGACAGGGCCCCGGGGGGGCGGCCCTGCGGCCCTCTGGTGCCCGAAGTGTGTTCGCTGGGCGTTTTCCGGCCAATTCTCACGAGCGTTCTGCCCAAATCGGGATCGATTTTGGCAGAACGCTCGTGAGAATTGGCCGGCGTTGGGCAGCCCTGGTCAGCGCCCAGGGCCGCGTGGAGCAGGGCCCTTTCTCGCTCGGGGCATGGCGCGGCCACCCGGAAAACGAGCCGCGACGATGGGGCGCGGCCGGAGTCCCCGGCGCAGGGGAGTTTTCCCCGAGCAGAGTGGATGGAGGCGCCGTGGCCGGACGTCCGCCTCCGCCGTGGCGGGCGGCCGGGGCGCCCGTGGAGGGGGTGGCCTCTGTGGGGGAACGGAGTGATCTCTCACTCCACGGCTGGGACCAAGGCGCGAAAGGTGCCGTTGTCGCCGGGACGGTCGGGGGGACTCGTGGCGCGGGACTCAGGGTTCCCCATGCGGAGGCCCCCAGGCTCAGGCCCCTGGCAACGGAAGGCTGAGCAAGGAGGCCCGGGCCCGGGCCTAGCTTTCGGGGCTGGCCCGGCCCCAGCGACCGGCGCCAGGGAGGGGACCCCCGGAGGCTGAGGAGCGGGAGGCGTCGGCCTCCCCGCGGCCCGCCTCCCGGAGCTCCTCCTGGCGGTGCCGGAACGCGACGACACGCGATCCCGGACAGGGCCCCGGGGGGGCGGCCCTGCGGCCCTGTGGTGCCCGAAGTGTGTTCGCCGGGCGTTTTCCGGCCAATTCTCACGAGCGTTCTGCCCAAATCGGGATCGATTTTGGCAGAACGCTCGTGAGAATTGGCCGGCGTTGGGCAGCCCTGGTCAGCGCCCAGTGCCGCGTGGAGCAGGGCCCTTTCTCGCTCGGGGCATGGCGCGGCCACCCAGAAAACGAGCCGCGACGATGGGGCGCGGCCGGCGGCCCCGGCGCCGGGGAGTTTTCCCCGAGCAGAGTGGATGGAGGCGCCGTGGCCGGGCGTCCGCCTCCGCCGTGGCGGGCGGCCGGGGCGCCCGTGGAGGGGGCTGGCCTCTGTGGGGGAACGGAGTGATCTCTCACTCCACGGCTGGGACCAAGCCGCGAAAGGTGCCGTTGTCGCCGGGACGGTCGGGGGGACTCGTGGCCCGGGACTCAGGGTTCCCCATGCGGAGGCTCCCAGGCTCAGGCCCCTGGCAACGGAAGGCTGAGCAAGCAGGCCCGGGCCCGGGCCTAGCTTTCGGGGCTGGCCCGGCCCCAGCGGCCGGCACCAGGGAGGGGACCCCCGGAGGCTGAGGAGCGGGAGGCGTCGGCCTCCCCGGGGCCCGCCTCCCGGAGCTCCTCCTGGCGGTGCCGGAACGCGACGACACGCGATCCCGGACAGGGCCCCGGGGGGGCGGCCCTGCGGCCCTGTGGTGCCCGAACTGTGTTCGCCGGGCGTTTTCCGGCCAATTCTCACGAGCGTTCTGCCCAAATCGGCATCGATTTGGGCAGAACGCTCGTGAGAATTGGCCGGCGTTGGGCAGCCCTGGTCAGCGCCCAGTGCCGTGTGAAGCAGGGCGCTTTCTCGCTCGGGGCATGGCGCGGCCACCCGGAAAACGAGCCGCGACGATGGGGGGAGGCCGTCGGCCCCGGCGCCGGGGAGTTTTCCCGAGCAGAGTGGATGGAGGCGCCGTGGCCGGGCGTCCGCCTCCGCTGTGGCGGGCGGCCGGGGCGCCTGTGGAGGGGGCTGGCCCTGTGGGGGAACGGAGTGATCTCTCACTTCACGGCTGGGACCAAGCCGCGAAAGGTGCCGTTGTCGCCGGGACGGTCGGGGGGACTCGTGGCGCGGGACTCAGGGTTCCCCATGCGGATGCCCCCATGCTCAGGCCCCTGGCAACGGAAGGCTGAGCAAGCAGGCACGGGCCCGGGCCTAGATTTCGGGGCTGGCCCGGCCCCAGCGGCCGGCGCCAGGGAGAGGACCCCCGGAGGCTGAGGAGCGGGAGGCGTCGGCCTCCCCGGGGCCCGCGTCCCGGAGCTCCTCCTGGCGGTGCCGGAAAGCGACGACACGCGATCCCGGACAGGGCCCCGGGGGGGCGGCCCTGCGGCCCTGTGGTGCCCGAAGTGTGTTCGCCGGGCGTTTTCCGGCCAATTCTCACGAGCGTTCTGCCCAAATCGGGATCGATTTGGGCAGAACGCTCGTGAGAATTGGCCGGCGTTGGGCAGCCCTGGTCAGCGCCCAGTGCCGCGTGGAGCAGGGCGCTTTCTCGCTCGGGGCATGGCGCGGCCACCCGGAAAACGAGCCGCGACGATGGGGCGCGGCCGGCGGCCCCGGCGCCGGGGAGTTTTCCCCGAGCAGAGTGGATGGAGGCGCCGTGGCCGGGCGTCCGCCTCCGCCGTGGCGGGCTGCCGGGGCGCCCGTGGAGGGGACTGGCCTCTTTGGGGGAACGGAGTGATCTCTCACTCCACGGCTGGGATGAAGCCGCGAAAGGTGCCGTTGTCGCCGGGACGGTCGGGGGGACTCGTGGCGCGGGACTCAGGGTTCCCCATGCGGAGGCCCCCAGGCTCAGGCCCCTGGCAACGGAAGGCTGAGCAAGGAGGCCCGGGCCCAGGCCTAGCTTTCGGGGCTGGCCCGGCCCCAGCCGCCGGCGCCAGGGAGGGGACCCCCGGAGGCTGAGGAGCGGGAGGCGTCGGCCTCCCCGGGGCCCGCCTCCCGGAGCTCCTCCTGGCGGTGCCGGAACGCGACGACACGCGATCCCGGACAGGGCCCCGGGGGGGCGGCCCTGCGGCCCTCTGGTGCCCGAAGTGTGTTCGCTGGGCGTTTTCCGGCCAATTCTCACGAGCGTTCTGCCCAAATCGGGATCGATTTTGGCAGAACGCTCGTGAGAATTGGCCGGCGTTGGGCAGCCCTGGTCAGCGCCCAGGGCCGCGTGGAGCAGGGCCCTTTCTCGCTCGGGGCATGGCGCGGCCACCCGGAAAACGAGCCGCGACGATGGGGCGCGGCCGGAGTCCCCGGCGCAGGGGAGTTTTCCCCGAGCAGAGTGGATGGAGGCGCCGTGGCCGGACGTCCGCCTCCGCCGTGGCGGGCGGCCGGGGCGCCCGTGGAGGGGGTGGCCTCTGTGGGGGAACGGAGTGATCTCTCACTCCACGGCTGGGACCAAGGCGCGAAAGGTGCCGTTGTCGCCGGGACGGTCGGGGGGACTCGTGGCGCGGGACTCAGGGTTCCCCATGCGGAGGCCCCCAGGCTCAGGCCCCTGGCAACGGAAGGCTGAGCAAGGAGGCCCGGGCCCGGGCCTAGCTTTCGGGGCTGGCCCGGCCCCAGCGACCGGCGCCAGGGAGGGGACCCCCGGAGGCTGAGGAGCGGGAGGCGTCGGCCTCCCCGCGGCCCGCCTCCCGGAGCTCCTCCTGGCGGTGCCGGAACGCGACGACACGCGATCCCGGACAGGGCCCCGGGGGGGCGGCCCTGCGGCCCTGTGGTGCCCGAAGTGTGTTCGCCGGGCGTTTTCCGGCCAATTCTCACGAGCGTTCTGCCCAAATCGGGATCGATTTTGGCAGAACGCTTGTGAGAATTGGCCGGCGTTGGGCAGCCCTGGTCAGCGCCCAGTGCCGCGTGGAGCAGGGCCCTTTCTCGCTCGGGGCATGGCGCGGCCACCCAGAAAACGAGCCGCGACGATGGGGCGCGGCCGGCGGCCCCGGCGCCGGGGAGTTTTCCCCGAGCAGAGTGGATGGAGGCGCCGTGGCCGGGCGTCCGCCTCCGCCGTGGCGGGCGGCCGGGGCGCCCGTGGAGGGGGCTGGCCTCTGTGGGGGAACGGAGTGATCTCTCACTCCACGGCTGGGACCAAGCCGCGAAAGGTGCCGTTGTCGCCGGGACGGTCGGGGGGACTCGTGGCCCGGGACTCAGGGTTCCCCATGCGGAGGCTCCCAGGCTCAGGCCCCTGGCAACGGAAGGCTGAGCAAGCAGGCACGGGCCCGGGCCTAGATTTCGGGGCTGGCCCGGCCCCAGCGGCCGGCGCCAGGGAGAGGACCCCCGGAGGCTGAGGAGCGGGAGGCGTCGGCCTCCCCGGGGCCCGCGTCACGGAGCTCCTCCTGGCGGTGCCGGAAAGCGACGACACGCGATCCCGGACAGGGCCCCGGGGGGGCGGCCCTGCGGCCCTGTGGTGCCCGAAGTGTGTTCGCCGGGCGTTTTCCGGCCAATTCTCACGAGCGTTCTGCCCAAATCGGGATCGATTTGGGCAGAACGCTCGTGAGAATTGGCCGGCGTTGGGCAGCCCTGGTCAGCGCCCAGTGCCGCGTGGAGCAGGGCGCTTTCTCGCTCGGGGCATGGCGCGGCCACCCGGAAAACGAGCCGCGACGATGGGGCGCGGCCGGCGGCCCCGGCGCCGGGGAGTTTTCCCCGAGCAGAGTGGATGGAGGCGCCGTGGCCGGGCGTCCGCCTCCGCCGTGGCGGGCTGCCGGGGCGCCCGTGGAGGGGACTGGCCTCTGTGGGGGAACGGAGTGATCTCTCACTCCACGGCTGGGACGAAGCCGCGAAAGGTGCCGTTGTCGCCGGGACGGTCGGGGGGACTCGTGGCGCGGGACTCAGGGTTCCCCATGCGGAGGCCCCCAGGCTCAGGCCCCTGGCAACGGAAGGCTGAGCAAGCAGGCCCGGGCCCGGGCCCGGGTTTCGGGGCTGGCCCGGCCCCAGCGGCAGGCGCCAGGGAGGGGACCCCCGGAGGCTGAGGAGCGGGAGGCGTCGGCCTCCCCGGGGCCCGCCTCCCGGAGCTCCTCCTGGCGGTGCCGGAACGCGACGACACGCGATCCCGGACAGGGCCCCGGGGGGGCGGCCCTGCGGCCCTGTAGTGCCCGAAGTGTGTTCGCCGGGCGTTTTCCGGCCAATTCTCACAAGCGTTCTGCACAAATCGGCATCGATTTGGGCAGAACGCTCGTGAGAATTGGCCGGCGTTGGGCAGCCCTGGTCAGCGCCGCGTTCCGCGTGAGCAGGGCCCTTTCTCGCTCGAGGCATGTCGCGGCCACCCGCAAAACGAGCCGCGACAATGGGGCGCGGTCGGCGGCCCCGGCGCCGGGGAGTTTCCCCGAGCAGAGTGGATGGAGGCGCCGTGGCCGGGCGTCCGCCTCCGCCGTGGCGGGCGGCCGGGGCGCCCGTGGAGGGGGCTGGCCTCTGTGGGGGAACGGAGTGATCTCTCACTCCACGGCTGGGACCAAGCCGCGAAAGGTGCCGTTGTCGCCGGGACGGTCGGGGGGACTCGTGGCGCGGGACTCAGGGTTCCCCATGCGGAGGCTCCCAGGCTCAGGCCCCTGGCAACGGAAGGCTGAGCAAGCAGGCCCGGGCCCGGGCCTAGCTTTCGGGGCTGGCCCGGCCCCAGCGGCCGGCGCCAGGGAGGGGACCCCCGGAGGCTGAGGAGCGGGAGGCGTCGGCCTCCCCGGGGCCCGCCTCCCGGAGCTCCTCCTGGCGGTGCCGGAACGCGACGACACGCGATCCCGGACAGGGCCCCGGGGGGGCGGCCCTGCGGCCCTGTGGTGCCCGAACTGTGTTCGCCGGGCGTTTTCCGGCCAATTCTCACGAGCGTTCTGCCCAAATCGGCATCGATTTGGGCAGAACGCTCGTGAGAATTGGCCGGCGTTGGGCAGCCCTGGTCAGCGCCCAGTGCCGTGTGAAGCAGGGCGCTTTCTCGCTCGGGGCATGGCGCGGCCACCCGGAAAACGAGCCGCGACGATGGGGGGAGGCCGTCGGCCCCGGCGCCGGGGAGTTTTCCCGAGCAGAGTGGATGGAGGCGCCGTGGCCGGGCGTCCGCCTCCGCCGTGGCGGGCGTCCGGGGCGCCCATGGAGGGGGCTGGCCTCCGTGGGGGAACGGATGGATCTCTCACTGCACGGCTGGGACGAAGCCGCGAAAGGTGCCGTTGTCGCCGGGACGCTCGGGAGACTCGTGGCTCGGGACGCAGGGTTTCCCGTGGGGAGGCCCCCAGGCTCAGGCCCCTGGCAACGGAAGGCTGAGCAAGCAGGCCTGGGCCCGGGCCCGGCTTTCGGGGCTGGCCCGGCCCCGGCTCCCGGCGCTGGGGAGGGGACCCCGGAGGCTGAGGAGCGGGAGGCGTCGGCCTCCCCGGGGCCTGCCTCCCGGAGCTCCTCCTGGCGGTGCCGGAACGCGACGACACGCGATCCCGGACAGGGCCCGGGGGGGCGGCCCGGCGGCCCTGTGGTGCCCGAAGCGTGTTCGCCGGGCGTTTTCCGGCCAATTCTCACGAGCGTTCTGCCCAAATCGGGATCGATTTCGCAGAACGCTCGTGAGAATTGGCCGGCGTTGGGCAGCCCTGGTCAGCGGCCAGTTCTGCGTGGAGCAGGGCCCTTTCTCGCGCCGGGCATGTCGCGGGCACCCGGAAAATGAGCCATGACGACGGGGCGCAGCCGGAGGTCCCGACGCCAGGGTGCTTTCCCCGAGCAGAGTGGATGGAGGCGCCGTGGCCGGGCTTCCGCCTCCGCCGTGGCGGGCGTCCGGGGCGCCCATGGAGGGGGCTGGCCTCCGTGGGGGAACGGATGGATCTCTCAATGCACGGCTGGGACGAAGCCGCGAAAGGTGCCGTTGTCGCCGGGACGCTCGGGGGACTCGTGGCGCGGGACGAATTGTTCCCCGTGGGGAGGCCCCCAGGCTCAGGCCCCTGGCAACGGAAGGCTGAGCAAGCAGGCCTGGGCACGGGCCCGGATTTCGGGGCTGGCCCGGCCTCGGCTGCCGGCGCCGGGGAGGGGACCCCCGGAGGCTGAGGAGCGGGAGGCGTCGGCCTCCCCGGGGCCTGCCTCCCGGAGCTCCTCCTGGCGGTGCCGGAACGCGAAGACACGCGATCCCGGATAGGGCCCTGGGGGGGCGGCCCGGCGGCCCTGTGGTGCCCGAAGCGTGTTCGCCGGGCGTTTTCCAGCCAATTCTCACGAGCGTTCTGCCCAAATCGGGATCGATTTGGGCAGAACGCTCGTGAGAATTGGCCGGCGTTGGGCAGCCCTGGTCAGCGCCCAGTTCCGCGTGGAGCAGGGCCCTTTCTCGCTCGGGGCATGTCGCGGCCACCCGGAAAACGAGCCGCGACGATGGGGCGCGGCCGGCAGCCGCGGCGCCGGGGAGTTTTCCCCGAGCAGAGTGGATGGAGGCGCCGTGGCCGGGCGTCCGCCTCCGCCGTGGCGGGCGTCCGGGGCGCCCATGGAGGGGTCTGGCCTCTGTGGGGGAACGGATGGATCTCTCACTCCGCGGCTAGGACGAAGCCGCGAAAGGTGCCATTGTCGCCGGGACGCTCGGTGGACTCGTGGCGCGGGACGCATTCTTCCCCGTGGGGAGGCCCCCAGGCTCAAGCCCCTGGCAACTGAAGGCTGAGCAAGCAGGGCTGGGCCCGGGCCCGGCTTTCGGGACTGGCCCGGCCCCGGCTGCCGGCGCTGGGGTGGGGAACCCCGGAGGCTGAGGAGCGGGAGGCGTCGGCCTCCCCGGGGCCTGCATCCTGGAGCTCCTCCTGGCGGTGCCGGAACGCGACGACACGCGATCCCGGACAGGGCCCCGGGGGGGCGGCCCGGCGGCCCTGTGGTGCCCGAAGCATGTTCGCCGGGCGTTTTCCGGCCAATTCTCACGAGCGTTCTGCCCAAATCGGGATCGATTTGGGCAGAACGCTCGTGAGAATTGGCCGGCGTTGGGCAGCCCTGGTCAGCGCCCAGTTCCGCGTGGAGGGGGGCTCTTTCTCGCTCCGGGCATGTCGCGGGCACCCGGAAAACTAGCCGTGACGATGGGCCGCGGCCGGCGGCCCCGGCGCCGGGGTGCTTTCCCCGAGCAGAGTGGATGGAGGCGCCGTGGCCGGGCGTACGCCTCCGCCGTGGCGGGCGTCCGGGGCGCCCATGGAGGGGGCTGGGCTCCGTGGGGGAACGGATGGATCTCTCACTCCACGGCTGGGACGAAGCCGCGAAAGGTGCCTTTGTCGCGGGGACGCTCGGGGGACTCGTGGCGCGGGACGCAGTGTTCCCCGTGGGGAGGCCCCCAGGCTCAGGCCCCTGGCAACGGAAGGTTGAGCAAGCAGGCCTGGGCCCGGGCCCAGCTTTCGGGGCTGGCCCGGCCCCGGCTGCCGGCGCCGGGCAGGGGACCCCCGGAGGCTGAGGAGCGGGAGGCTTCGGCCTCCCCGGGTCCTGCCTCCCGGAGCTCCTCCTGGCGGTGCCGGAACGCGACGACACGCGATCCCGGACAGGGCCCGGGGGGGCGGCCCGGCGGCCCTGTGGTGCCCGAAGCGTGTTCCTCAGGCGTTTTCCGGCCAATTCTCAGGAGCGTTCTGCCCAAATCGATCCCGATTTGGGCAGAACGCTCGTGAGAATTGGCCGGCGTTGGGCAGCCCTGGTCAGCGCCCAGTTCCGCGTGGAGGGGGGCCCTTTCTCGCTCGGGGCATGGCGCGGCCACCCGGAAAACGAGCCGCGACGATGGGGCGCGGCCGGCAGCCGCGGCGCCGGGGTGTTTTCCCCGAGCAAAGTGGATGGAGGCGCCGTGGCCGGGCGTCCGCCTCCGCCGTGGCGGGAGGCCGGGGCGCCCCTGGAGGGGGCGGGCCTCTGTGGGGAAAAGGACTGGACTCTCACTCCGCGGCTAGGACGAAGCCGCGAAAGGTACCGTTGTCGCCGGGACGGTCGGGGGACTCGTGGCGCGGGAATCAGGGTTCCCCATGGGGAGGACCCCAGGCTCAGGCCCCTGGCAACGGAAGGCTGAGCAAGAAGGCCCGGGCCCGGGCCCAGCTTTCGGGGTTGGCCCGGCCCCAGCTGCCGGCGCCAGGGAGGGGACCCCCGGAGGTTGAGGAGCGGGAGGCGTCGGCCTCCCCGGGGCACGCCTCTCGGAGCTCCTCCAGGCGGTGCCGGAACGCGACGACACGCGATCCCGGAAAGTGCCACGGGGGGGGGCCGCCCTGCGGCCCTGTGGTGCCCGAAGTGTGTTCGCCGGGCGTTTTCCGGCCAATTCTCACGAGCGTTCTGCCCAATACGGGATCGATTTGGGCAGAACGCTCGTGAGAATTGGCCGGCGTTGGGCAGCCCTGGTCAGCGCCCAGTTCCGCGTGGAGCAGGGCACTTTCTCGCTCGGGGCATGGCGCGGCCACCCGGAAAACGAGCCGCGACGATGGGGCGCGGCCGGCAGCCGCGGCGCCGGGGAGTTTTCCCCGAGCAGAGTGGATGGAGGCGCCGTGGCCGGGCGTCCGCCTCCGCCGTGGCGGGCGGCCGGGGCGCCCCTGGAGGGGGCTGGCCTCTGTGGGGAAACGGACTGGTCTCTCACTCCGCGGCTAGGACGAAGCCGCGAAAGGTGCCGTTGTCGCCGGGACGGTCGGGCGACGCGTGTCGCGGGACTCAGGGTTCCCCATGGGGAGGCCCCCAGGCTCAGGCCCCTGGCAACGGAAGGCTGAGCAAGCAGGCCCGGGCCCGGGCCCGGCTTTCGGGGCTGGCCCGGCCCCAGCTGCCGGCGCCAGGGAGGGGACCCCCGGAGGCTGAGGAGCGGGAGGCGTCGGCCTCCCCGCGGCACGCTACCCGGAGCTCCTCCTGGCGGTGCCGGAACGCGACGACATGCGATCCCGGACAGGGCCCCGGGGGGGGCCGCCCTGCGGCCCTGTGGTGCCCGAAGTGTGTTCGCCGGGCGTTTTCCGGCCAATTCTCAGGAGCGTTCTGCCCAAATCGGGATCGATTTTGGCAGAACACTCGTGAGAATTGGCCGGCGTTGGGCAGCCCTGGTCAGCGCCCACTTCCGCGTGGAGCAGGGCCCTTTCTCGCTCGGGGCATATCTCGGCCACCCGGAAAACGAGCCGCGACGATGGGGCGCGGCCGGCAGCCGCGGCGCCGGGGAGTTTTCCCCGAGCAGAGTGGATGGAGGCGCCGTGGCCGGGCGTCTGCCTCCGCCGTGGCGGGCGGCCGGGGCGCCCCTGGAGGGGGCTGGCCTCTGTGGGGAAACGGACTGGTCTCTCACTCCGCGGCTAGGACGAAGCCGCGAAAGGTGCCGTTGTCGCCGGGACGGTCGGGGGACTCGTGGCGCGGGACTCAGGGTTCCCCATGGGGAGGCCCCCAGGCTCAGGCCCCTGGCAACGGAAGGCTGAGCAAGCAGGCCCGGGTCCGGGCCCGGCTTTCGGGGCTGGCCCGGCCCCAGCTGCCGGCACCAGGTAGGGGACCCCCGGAGGCTGAGGAGCGGGAGGCATCGGCCTCCCCGCGGCACGCCTCCCGGAGATCCTCCTGGTGGTGCCGGAAGGCGACGACACGCGATCCCGGACAGGGCCCCGGGGGGGCCGCCCTGCGGCCCTGTGGTGCCCGAAGTGTGTTCGCCGGGCGTTTTCCGGCCAATTCTCACGAGCGTTCTGCCCAAATCGGGATCGATTTGGGAAGAACGCTCGTGAGAATTGGCCGGCGTTGGGCAGGCTGGTCAGCGTCCAGTTCCGCGTGGAGCAGGGCCCTTTCTCGCTCCGGGCATGTCACGAGCACCCGGAAAACGAGCCGTGATGACGGGGCGCGGCCGGCGGCCCCGGCGCCGGTGTGCTTTCCCCGAGCAGAGTGGATGGAGGCGCCGTGGCCGGGCGTCCGCTTCCGCCGTGGCGGGCGTCCGGGGCGCCCATGGAGGGGTCTGGCCTCCGTGGGGGAACGGATGGATCTCTCAATGCACGGCTGGGACGAAGCCGCGAAAGGTGCCATTGTCGCCGGGACGCTCGGGGGACTCGTGGCGCGGGACGCATTCTTCCCGTGGGGAGGCCCCCAGGCTCAAGCCCCTGGCAACGGAAGGCTGAGCAAGCAGGCCTGGGCCCGGGCCCGGCTTTCGGGGCTGGCCCGGCCCCGGCTGCCGGCGCCGGGGAGGGGACCCCCGGAGGCTGAGGAGCGGGAGGCGTCGGCCTCCACGGGGCCTGCCTCCCGGAGCTCCTCCTGGCGGTGCCGGAACGCGACGACACGCGATCCCGGACAGGGCCACGGGGGGGCGGCCCGGCGGCCCTGTGGTGCCCGAAGCGTGTTCGCCGGGCGTTTTCCGGCCAATTCTCAAGAGCGTTCTGCCCAAATCGGGATCGATTTGGGCAGAACGCTTGTGAGAATTGGCCGGCGTTGGGCAGGCCTGGTCAGCGCCCAGTTCCGCGTGGAGCAGGGCCCTTTCTCGTTCCGGGCATGTCGCGGGCACCCGGAAAACGAGCCGTGATGACGCGGCGTGGCCGGCGGCTCCGGCGCCGGGATGCTTTCCCCGAGCAGAGTGGATGGAGGCGCCGTGGCCGGGCGTCCGCCTCCGCCGTGGCGGGCGTCCGGGGCGCCCATGGAGGGGTCTGGCCTCTGTGGGGGAACGGATGGATCTCTCACTGCACGGCTGGGACGAAGCCGCGAAAGGTGCCGTTGTCGCCGGGACGCTCGGTGGACTCGTGGCGCGGGACGCATTGTTCCCCGTGGGGAGGCCCCCAGGCTCAGGCCCCTGGCAACTGAAGGCTGAGCAAGCAGGGCTGGGCCCGGGCCCGGCTTTCGGGACTGGCCCGGCCCCGGCTGCCGGCGCTGGGGTGGGGAACCCCGGAGGCTGAGGAGCGGGAGGCGTCGGCCTCCCCGGGGCCTGCATCCTGGAGCTCCTCCTGGCGGTGCCGGAACGCGACGACACGCGATCCCGGACAGGGCCCCGGGGGGGCGGCCCGGCGGCCCTGTGGTGCCCGAAGCATGTTCGCCGGGCGTTTTCCGGCCAATTCTCACGAGCGTTCTGCCCAAATCGGGATCGATTTGGGCAGAACGCTCGTGAGAATTGGCCGGCGTTGGGCAGCCCTGGTCAGCGCCCAGTTCCGCGTGGAGGGGGGCTCTTTCTCGCTCCGGGCATGTCGCGGGCACCCGGAAAACGAGCCGTGACGATGGGCCGCGGCCGGCGGCCCCGGCGCCGGGGTGCTTTCCCCGAGCAGAGTGGATGGAGGCGCCGTGGCCGGGCGTCCGCCTCCGCCGTGGCGGGCGTCCGGGGCGCCCATGGAGGGGGCTGGGCTCCATGGGGGAACGGATGGATCTCTCACTCCACGGCTGGGACGAAGCCGCGAAAGGTGCCTTTGTCGCGGGGACGCTCGGGGGACTCGTGGCGCGGGACGCAGGGTTCCCCGTGGGGAGGCCCCCAGGCTCAGGCCCCTGGCAACGGAAGGTTGAGCAAGCAGGCCTGGGCCCGGGCCCGGCTTTCGGGGCTGGCCCGGCCCCGGCTGCCGGCGCCGGGCAGGGGACCCCCGGAGGCTGAGGAGCGGGAGGCTTCGGCCTCCCTGGGTCCTGCCTCCCGGAGCTCCTCCTGGCGGTGCCGGAACGCGACGACACGCGATCCCGGACAGGGCCCGGGGGGGCGGCCCGGCGGCCCTGTGGTGCCCGAAGCGTGTTCCTCAGGCGTTTTCCGGCCAATTCTCAGGAGCGTTCTGCCCAAATCGATCCCGATTTGGGCAGAACGCTCGTGAGAATTGGCCGGCGTTGGGCAGCCCTGGTCAGCGCCCAGTTCCGCGTGGAGGGGGGCCCTTTCTCGCTCGGGGCATGGCGCGGCCACCCGGAAAACGAGCCGCGACGATGGGGCGCGGCCGGCAGCCGCGGCGCCGGGGTGTTTTCCCCGAGCAAAGTGGATGGAGGCGCCGTGGCCGGGCGTCCGCCTCCGCCGTGGCGGGCGGCCGGGGCGCCCCTGGAGGGGGCGGGCCTCTGTGGGGAAAAGGACTGGACTCTCACTCCGCGGCTAGGACGAAGCCGCGAAAGGTACCGTTGTCGCCGGGACGGTCGGGGGACTCGTGGCGCGGGACTCAGGGTTCCCCATGGGGAGGACCCCAGGCTCAGGCCCCTGGCAACGGAAGGCTGAGCAAGAAGGCCCGGGCCCGGGCCCAGCTTTCGGGGTTGGCCCGGCCCCAGCTGCCGGCGCCAGGGAGGGGACCCCCGGAGGTTGAGGAGCGGGAGGCGTCGGCCTCCCCGGGGCACGCCTCTCGGAGCTCCTCCAGGCGGTGCCGGAACGCGACGACACGCGATCCCGGAAAGTGCCCCGGGGGGGGGCCGCCCTGCGGCCCTGTGGTGCCCGAAGTGTGTTCCCCGGGCGTTTTCCGGCCAATTCTCACGAGCGTTCTGCCCAAATCGGGATCGATTTGGGCAGAACGCTCGTGAGAATTGGCCGGCGTTGGGCAGCCCTGGTCAGCGCCCAGGGCCGCGTGGAGCAGGGCCCTTTCTCGCTCGGGGCATGGCGCGGCCACCCGGAAAACGAGCCGCGACGATGGGGCGCGGCCGGCGGCCCCGACTCCGGGGAGTTTTCCCCGAGCAGAGTGGATGAAGGCGCCGTGGCCGGGCGTCCGCCACCGCCGTGGCGGGCGGCCGGGCCGCCCGTGGAGGGGGCTGGCCTCTGTGGGGGAACGGAGTGATCTCTCACTCCACGGATGGGACGAAGCCGCGATAGGTGCCGTTCTCGCCGGGACGGTTGGGGGAACTCGTGGCGCGGGACTCAGGGTTCCCCATGCGGAGGCCCCCAGGCTCAGGCCCCTGGCAACGGAAGGCTGAGCAAGCAGGCCCGGGCCCGGGCCCGGGTTTCCGGGCTGGCCCGGCCCCAGCGGCCGGCGCCAGGGAGGCGACCCCCGGAGGCTGAGGAGCGGGAGGCGTCGGTCTCCCCGGGGCCCGCCTCCCGGAGCTCCTCCTGGCGGTGCCGGAACGCGACGACACGCGATCCCGGACAGGGCCCCGGGAGGGCGGCCCTGCGGCCCTGTGGTGCCCGAAGTGTGTTCGCCGGGCGTTTTCCGGCCAATTCTCACGAGCGTTCTGCCGAAATCGGGATCGATTTGGGCAGAACGCTCGTGAGAATTGGCCGGCGTTGGGCAGCCCTGGTCAGCGACCAGTGCCGCGTGGAGCAGGGCCCTTTCTCGCTCAGGACATGTCGCGGCCACCTGGAAAACGAGCCGCGACGATGGGGCGCGGCCGGCGGCCCCGGCGCCGGGGAGTTTTCCCCGAGCAGAGTGGATGGAGGCGCTGTGGCCGGGGCGCCCGTGGAGGGGGCTGGCCTCTGTGGGGGAACGGAGTGATCTCTCACTCCACGGCTGGGACGAAGCCTTGAAAGGTGCCGTTGTCGCCGGGACGGTCGGGGGACTCGTGGCGCGGGACTCAGGGTTCCCCAAGGGGAGGCCCCCAGGCTCAGGCCCCTGGCAACGGAAGGCTGAGCAAGCAGGCCCGGGCCCGGGCCCGGCTTTCGGGGCTGGCCCGGCCCCAGCTGCCGGCACCAGGGAGGGGACCCCCGGAGGCTGAGGAGCGGGAGGCATCGGCCTCCCCGCGGCACGCCTCCCGGAGATCCCCCTGGTGGTGCCGGAAGGCGACGACAAGCGATCCCGGACAGGGCCCCGGGGGGGCGGCCCTGCGGCCCTGTGGTGCCCGAAGTGTGTTCGCCGGGCCTTTTCCGGCCAATTCTCACGAGCGTTCTGCCCAAATCGGGATCGATTTGGGCAGAACGCTCGTGAGAATTGGCCGGCGTTGGGCAGGCTGGTCAGCGCCCAGTTCCGCGTGGAGCAGGGCCCTTTCTCGCTCCGGGCATGTCACGGGCACCCGGAAAACGAGCCGTGATGACGGGGCGCGGCCGGCGGCCCCGGCGCCGGTGTGCTTTCCCCGAGCAGAGTGGATGGAGGCGCCGTGGCCGGGCGTCCGCTTCCGCCGTGGCGGGCGTCCGGGGCGCCCATGGAGGGGTCTGGCCTCCGTGGGGGAACGGATGGATCTCTCAATGCACGGCTGGGACGAAGCCGCGAAAGGTGCCATTGTCGCCGGGACGCTCGGGGGACTCGTGGCGCGGGACGCATTCTTCCCCGAGGGGAGGCCCCCAGTCTCAAGCCCCTGGCAACGGAAGGCTGAGCAAGCAGGCCTGGGCCCGGGCCCGGCTTTCGGGGCTGGCCCGGCCCCGGCTGCCGGCGCCGGGGAGGGGACCCCCGGAGGCTGAGGAGCGGGAGGCGTCGGCCTCCACGGGGCCTGCCTCCCGGAGCTCCTCCTGGCGGTGCCGGAACGCGACGACACGCGATCCCGGACAGGGCCCCGGGGGGGCGGCCCGGCGGCCCTGTGGTGCCCGAAGCGTCTTCGCCGGGCGTTTTCCGGCCAATTCTCACGAGCGTTCTGCCGAAATCGGGATCGATTTGGGCAGAACGCTCGTGAGAATTGGCCGGCGTTGGGCAGCCCTGGTCAGCGACCAGTGCCGCGTGGAGCAGGGCCCTTTCTCGCTCAGGACATGTCGCGGCCACCTGGAAAACGAGCCGCGACGATGGGGCGCGGCCGGCGGCCCCGGCGCCGGGGAGTTTTCCCCGAGCAGAGTGGATGGAGGCGCTGTGGCCGGGGCGCCCGTGGAGGGGGCTGGCCTCTGTGGGGGAACGGAGTGATCTCTCACTCCACGGCTGGGACGAAGCCTTGAAAGGTGCCGTTGTCGCCGGGACGGTCGGGGGACTCGTGGCGCGGGACTCAGGGTTCCCCATGGGGAGGCCCCCAGGCTCAGGCCCCTGGCAACGGAAGGCTGAGCAAGCAGGCCCGGGCCCGGGCCCGGCTTTCGGGGCTGGCCCGGCCCCAGCTGCCGGCACCAGGGAGGGGACCCCCGGAGGCTGAGGAGCGGGAGGCATCGGCCTCCCCGCGGCACGCCTCCCGGAGATCCTCCTGGTGGTGCCGGAAGGCGACGACACGCGATCCCGGACAGGGCCCCGGGGGGGCCGCCCTGCGGCCCTGTGGTGCCCGAAGTGTGTTCGCCGGGCGTTTTCCGGCCAATTCTCACGAGCGTTCTGCCCAAATCGGGATCGATTTGGGCAGACTCTCGTGAGAATTGGCCGGCGTTGGGCAGCCCTGGTCAGCGCCAAGTTCCACGTGGAGCAGGGCCCTTTCTCGCTCCGGGCATGTCGCGGGCACCCGGAAAATGAGCCGTGACGACGGGGCGCGGCCGGAGGCCGCGGCGCCGGGGTGCTTTCCCCGAGCAGAGTGGATGGAGGCGCCGTGGCCGGGCGTCCGCCTCCGCCGTGGCGGGCGTCCGGGGCGCCCATGGAGGGGGCTGGCCTCCGTGGGGGAACGGATGGATCTCTCACTGCACGGCTGGGACGAAGCCGCGAAAGGTGCCGTTGTCGCCGGGACGCTCGGGGGACTCGTGGCGCGGGACGCATTGTTCCCCGTGGGGAGGCCCCCAGGCTCAGGCCCCTGGCAACGGAAGGCTGAGCAAGCAGGCCTGGGCCCGGGCCCGGTTTTCGGCGCTGGCCCGGCCCCGGCTGACGGCGCCGGGGAGGGGACCCCCGGAGGCTGAGGAGCGGGAGGCGTCGGCCTCCCCGGGGCCTGCCTCCCGGAGCTCCTCCTGGCGGTGCCGGAACGCGACGACACGCGATCCCGGACAGGGCCCCGGGGGGGCGGCCCGGCGGCCCTGCGGTGCCCGAAGCGTGTTCGCCGGGCGTTTTCCGGCCAATTCTCACGAGCGTTCTGCCCAAATCGGGATCGATTTGGGCAGAACGCTCCTGAGAATTGGCCGGCGTTGGACAGGCCTGGTCAGCGCCCAGTTCCGCGTGGAGCAGGGTCCTTTCTCACTCCGGGCATGTCGCGGGCACCCTGAAAACGAGCCGTGACGACGGGGCGCGGCCGGCGGCCCCGGCGCCGGGGTGCTTTCCCCGAGCAGAGTGGATGGAGGCGCCGTGGCCGGGCGTCCGCCTCCGCCGTGGCGGGCGTCCGGGGCGCCCATGGAGGGTCTGGCCTCCGTGGGGGAACGGATGGATCTCTCAATCCACGGCTGGGACGAAGCCGCGAAAGGTGCCGTTGTCGCGGGGACGCTCGGGTGACTCGTGGCGCGGGACGCATTGTTCCCCGTGGGGAGGCCCCCAGGCTCAGGCCCCTGGCAAAGGAAGGCTGAGCAAGCAGGCCTGGGCCCGGGCCCGGCTTTCGGGGCTGGCCGGGCCCCGGCTGCCGGCGCTGGGGAGGGGACCCCCGGAGGCTGAGGAGCGGGAGGCGTCGGCCTCCCCGGGGCCTGCCTCCCGGAGCTCCTCCTGGCGGTGCCGGGACGCGACGACACGCGATCCCGGACAGGGCCCAGGGGGGGCGGCCCGGCGGCCCTGTGGTGCCCGAAGCGTGTTCGCCGGGCGTTTTCCGGCCAATTCTCACGAGCGTTCTGCCCATATCGGGATCGATTTCGCAGAACGCTCGTGAGAATTGTCCGGCATTGGGCAGCCCTGGTCAGCGCCCAGTTCCGCATGGAGCAGGGCCCTTTCTCGCTCCGGGCATGTCGCGGCCACCCGGAAAATGAGCCGTGACGACGGGGCGCAGCCGGAGGTCCCGGCGCCGGGGTGCTTTCTCCGAGCAGAGTGGATGGAGGCGCCGTGGCCGGGCGTCCGCCTCCGCCGTGGCGGGCGTTGGGGGCGCCCATGGAGGGGGCTGGCCTCCGTGGGGGAACGGATGGATCTCTCACTGCACGGCTGGGACGAAGCCGCGAAAGGTGCCGTTGTCGCCGGGACGCTCGGGGGACTCGTGGCGCGGGACGCATTGTTCCCCGTGGGGACGCCCACAGGCTCAGGCCACTGGCAACGGAAGGCTGAGCAAGCAGGTCTGGGCCCGGGCCCGGCTTTCGGGGCTGGCCCGGCCCCGGCTGCCGGCGCCGGGGAGGGGACCCCCGGAGGCTGAGGAGCGGGAGGCGTCGGCCTCCCCGGGGCATGCCTCCCGGAGCTCCTCCTGGCGGTGCCGGAACGCGACGACACGCGATCCCGGACAGGGCCCCGGGGGGGCGGCCCAGCGGCCCTGTGGTGCCGAAGCGTGTTCGCCGGGCCTTTTCCGGCCAATTCTCACGAGCGTTCTGCCCAAATCGGGATCGATTTGGGCAGAACGCTCGTGAGAATTGGCCGGCGTTGGGCAGGCTGGTCAGCGCCCAGTTCCGCGTGGAGCAGGGCCCTTTCTCGCTCCGGGCATGTCACGGGCACCCGGAAAACGAGCCGCGACGATGGGGCGCGGCCGGCAGCCGCGGCGCCGGGGTGTTTTCCCCGAGCAAAGTGTATGGAGGCGCCGTGGCCGGGCGTCCGCCTCCGCCGTGGCGGGCGGCCGGGGCGCCCCTGGAGGGGGCGGGCCTCTGTGGGGAAAAGGACTGGACTCTCACTCCGCGGCTAGGACAAAGCCGCGAAAGGTACCGTTGTCGCCGGGACGGTCGGGGGACTCGTGGCGCGGGACTCAGGGTTCCCCATGGGGAGGACCCCAGGCTCAGGCCCCTGGCAACGGAAGGCTGAGCAAGAAGGCCCGGGCCCGGGCCCAGCTTTCGGGGTTGGCCCGGCCCCAGCTGCCGGCGCCAGGGAGGGGACCCCCGGAGGTTGAGGAGCGGGAGGCGTCGGCCTCCCCGGGGCACGCCTCTCGGAGCTCCTCCAGGCGGTGCCGGAACGCGACGACACGCGATCCCGGAAAGTGCCCCGGGGGGGGGCCGCCCTGCGGCCCTGTGGTGCCCGAAGTGTGTTCCCCGGGCGTTTTCCGGCCAATTCTCACGAGCGTTCTGCCCAAATCGGGATCGATTTGGGCAGAACGCTCGTGAGAATTGGCCGGCGTTGGGCAGCCCTGGTCAGCGCCCAGGGCCGCGTGGAGCAGGGCCCTTTCTCGCTCGGGGCATGGCGCGGCCACCCGGAAAACGAGCCGCGACGATGGGGCGCGGCCGGCGGCCCCGACTCCGGGGAGTTTTCCCCGAGCAGAGTGGATGAAGGCGCCGTGGCCGGGCGTCCGCCACCGCCGTGGCGGGCGGCCGGGCCGCCCGTGGAGGGGGCTGGCCTCTGTGGGGGAACGGAGTGATCTCTCACTCCACGGATGGGACGAAGCCGCGATAGGTGCCGTTCTCGCCGGGACGGTTGGGGGAACTCGTGGCGCGGGACTCAGGGTTCCCCATGCGGAGGCCCCCAGGCTCAGGCCCCTGGCAACGGAAGGCTGAGCAAGCAGGCCCGGGCCCGGGCCCGGGTTTCCGGGCTGGCCCGGCCCCAGCGGCCGGCGCCAGGGAGGGGACCCCCGGAGGCTGAGGAGCGGGAGGCGTCGGTCTCCCCGGGGCCCGCCTCCCGGAGCTCCTCCTGGCGGTGCCGGAACGCGACGACACGCGATCCCGGACAGGGCCCCGGGAGGGCGGCCCTGCGGCCCTGTGGTGCCCGAAGTGTGTTCGCCGGGCGTTTTCCGGCCAATTCTCACGAGCGTTCTGCCCAAATCGGGATCGATTTGGGCAGAACGCTCGTGAGATTTGGCCGGCGTTGGGCAGCCCTGGTCAGCGCCCAGGGCCGCGTGGAGCAGGGCCCTTTCTCGCTCGGGGCATGGCGCGGCCACCCGGAAAACGAGCCGCGACGTTGGGGCGCGGCCGGCGGCCCCGGCGCCGGGGAGTTTTCCCCGAGCAGAGTGGATGGAGGCGCCGTGGCCGGGCGTCCGCCTCCGCCGTAGCGGGCGGCCGGGGCGCCCGTGGAGGGGGCTGGCCTCTGTGGGGGAACGGAGTGATCTCTCACTCCACGGCTGGGACGAAGCCGCGAAAGGTGCCGTGGTCGCCGGGACGGTCGGGGGGACTCGTGGCGCGGGACTCAAGGTTCCCCATGCGGAGGCCCCCAGGCTCAGGCCCCTGGCAACGGAAGGCTGAGCAAGCAGGCCCGGGCCCGGGCCCGGCTTTCGGGGCTGGCCCGGCCCCAGCGGCCGGCGCCAGGGAGGGGACCCCCGGAGGCTGAGGAGCGGGAGGCGTCGGCCTCCCCGGGGCCCGCCTCCCGGAGCTCCTCCTGGCGGTGCCGGAACGCGCCGACACGCGATCCCGGACAGGGCCCCGGGGGGGCGGCCCTGCGGCCCTCTGGTGCCCGAAGAGTGTTCGCCGGGCGTTTTCCGGCCAATTCTCACGAGCGTTCTGCCCAAATCGGGATCGATTTGGGCAGAACGCTCGTGAGAATTGGCCGGCGTTGGGCAGCCCTGGTCAGCGCCCAGGGCCGCGTGGAGCAGGGCCCTTTCTCGCTCGGGGCATGGCGCGGCCACCGGGAAAACGAGCCGCGACGATGGGGCGCGGCCCGCGGCCCCGGCGCCGGGGAGTTTTCCCCGAGCAGAGTGGAAGGAGGCGCCGTGGCCGGGCGTCCGCCTCCGCCGTGGCGGGCGGCCGGGGCGCCCGTGGAGGGGGCTGGCCTCTGTGGGGGAACGGAGTGATCTCTCACTCCACGGCTGGGACGAAGCCGCGAAAGGTGCCGTGGTCGCCGGGACGGTCGGGGGGACTCGTGGCGCGGGACTCAGGGTTCCCCATGCGGAGGCCCCCAGGCTCAGGCCCCTGGCAACGGAAGGCTGAGCAAGCAGGCCCGATCCCGGGCCCGGCTTTCGGGGCTGGCCCGGGCCCAGCGGCCGGCGCCAGGGAGGGGACCCCCGGAGGCTGAGGAGCGGGAGGCGTCGGCCTCCCCGGGGCCCGCCTCCCGGAGCTCCTCCTGGCGGTGCCGGAACGCGCCGACACGCGATCCCGGACAGGGCCCCGGGGGGGCGGCCCTGCGGCCCTGTGGTGCCCGAAGTGTGTTCGCCGGGCGTTTTCCGGCCAATTCTCACGAGCGTTCTGCCCAAATCGGGATCGATTTGGGCAGAACGCTCGTGAGAATTGGCCGGCGTTGGGCAGCCCTGGTCAGCGCCCAGGGCCGCGTGGAGCAGGGCCCTTTCTCGCTCGGGGCATGGCGCGGCCACCCGGAAAACGAGCCGCGACGATGGGGCGCGGCCGGCGGCCCCGGCGCCGGGGTGTTTTCCCCGAGCAGAGTGGATGGAGGCGCCGTGGCCGGGCGTCCGCCTCCGCCGTGGCGGGCGGCCGGGGCGCCCGTGGAGGGGGCTGGCCTCTGTGGGGGAACGGAGTGATCTCTCACTCCACGGCTGGGACGAAGCCGCGAAAGGTGCCGTGGTCGCCGGGACGGTCGGGGGGACTCGTGGCGCGGGACTCAGGGTTCCCCATGCGGAGGCCCCCAGGCTCAGGCCCCTGGCAACGGAAGGCTGAGCATGCAGGCCCGGGCCCGGGCCCGGCTTTCGGGGCTGGCCCGGCCCCAGCGGCCGGCGCCAGGGAGGGGACCCCCGGAGGCTGAGGAGCGGGAGGCGTCGGCCTCCCCGGGGCCCGCCTCCCGGAGCTCCTCCTGGCGGTGCCGGAACGCGCCGACACGCGATCCCGGACAGGGCCCCGGGGGGGCGGCCCTGCGGCCCTCTGGTGCCCGAAGTGTGTTCGCCGGGCGTTTTCCGGCCAATTCTCACGTGCGTTCTGCCCAAATCGGGATCGATTTGGGCAGAACGCTCGTGAGAATTGGCCGGCGTTGGGCAGCCCTGGTCAGCGCCCAGGGCCGCGTGGAGCAGGGCCCTTTCTCGCTCGGGGCATGGCGCGGCCACCCGGAAAACGAGCCGCGACGATGGGGCGCGGCCGGCGGCCCCGGCGCCGGGGAGTTTTCCCCGAGCAGAGTGGATGGAGGCGCCGTGGCCGGGCGTCCGCCTCCGCCGTGGCGGGCGGCCGGGGCGCCCGTGGAGGGGGCTGGCCTCTGTGGGGGAACGGAGTGATCTCTCACTCCACGGCTGGGACGAAGCCGCGAAAGGTGCCGTGGTCGCCGGGACGGTCGGGGGGACTCGTGGCGCGGGACTCAGGGTTCCCCATGCGGAGGCCCCCAGGCTCAGGCCCCTGGCAACGGAAGGCTGAGCAAGCAGGCCCGGGCCCGGGCCCGGCTTTCGGGGCTGGCCCGGCCCCAGCGGCCGGCGCCAGGGAGGGGACCCCCGGAGGCTGAGGAGCGGGAGGCGTCGGCCTCCCCGGGGCCCGCCTCCCGGAGCTCCTCCTGGCGGTGCCGGAACGCGCCGACACGCGATCCCGGACAGGGCCCCGGGGGGGCGGCCCTGCGGCCCTCTGGTGCCCGAAGAGTGTTCGCCGGGCGTTTTCCGGCCAATTCTCACGAGCGTTCTGCCCAAATCGGGATCGATGTGGGCAGAACGCTCGTGAGAATTGGCCGGCGTTGGGCAGCCCTGGTCAGCGCCCAGGGCCGCGTGGAGCAGGTCCCTTTCTCGCTCGGGGCATGGCGCGGCCACCCAGAAAACGAGCCGCGACGATGGGGCGCGGCCGGCTGCCCCGGCGCCGGGGAGTTTTCCCCGAGCAGAGTGGATGGAGGCGCCGTGGCCGGGCGTCCGCCTCCGCCGTGGCGGGCGGCCGGGGCGCCCGTGGAGGGGGCTGGCCTCTGTGGGGGAACGGAGTGATCTCTCACTCCACGGCTGGGACGAAGCCGCGAAAGGTGCCGTGGTCGCCGGGACGGTCGGGGGGACTCGTGGCGCGGGACTCAGGGTTCCCCATGCGGAGGCCCCCAGGCTCAGGCACCTGGCAACGGAAGGCTGAGCAAGCAGGCCCGGGCCCGGGCCCGGCTTTCGGGGCTGGCCCGGCCCCAGCGGCCGGCGCCAGGGAGGGGACCCCCGGAGGCTGAGGAGCGGGAGGCGTCGGCCTCCCCGGGGCCCGCCTCCCGGAGCTCCTCCTGGCGGTGCCGGAACGCGCCGACACGCGATCCCGGACAGGGCCCCGGGGGGGCGGCCCTGCGGCCCTCTGGTGCCCGAAGTGTGTTCGCCGGGCGTTTTCCGGCCAATTCTCACGAGCGTTCTGCCCATATCGGGATCGATGTGGGCAGAACGCTCGTGAGAATTGGCCGGCGTTGGGCAGCCCTGGTCAGCGCCCAGGGCCGCGTGGAGCAGGGCCCTTTCTCGCTCGGGGCATGGCGCGGCCACCCGGAAAACGAGCCGCGACGATGGGGCGCGGCCGGCGGCCCCGGCGCCGGGGAGTTTTCCCCGAGCAGAGTGGATGGAGGCGCCGTGGCCGGGCGTCCGCCTCCGCCGTGGCGGGCGGCCGGGGCGCCCGTGGAGGGGGCTGGCCTCTGTGGGGGAACGGAGTGATCTCTCACTCCACGGCTGGGACGAAGCCGCGAAAGGTGCCGTGGTCGCCGGGACGGTCGGGGGGACTCCTGGCGCGGGACTCAGGGTTCCCCATGCGGAGGCCCCCAGGCTCAGGCCCCTGGCAACGGAGGGCTGAGCAAGCAGGCCCGGGCCCGGGCCCGGCTTTCGGGGCTGGCCCGGCCCCAGCGGCCGGCGCCAGGGAGGGGACCCCCGGAGGCTGAGGAGCGGGAGGCGTCGGCCTCCCCGGGGCCCGCCTCCCGGAGCTCCTCCTGGCGGTGCCGGAACGCGCCGACACGCGATCCCGGACAGGGCCCCGGGGGGGCGGCCCTGCGGCCCTCTGGTGCCCGAAGTGTGTTCGCCGGGCGTTTTCCGGCCAATTCTCACGAGCGTTCTGCCCAAATCGGGATCGATTTGGGCAGAACGCTCGTGAGAATTGGCCGGCGTTGGGCAGCCCTGGTCAGCGCCCAGGGCCGCGTGGAGCAGGGCCCTTTCTCGCTCGGGGCATGGCGCGGCCACCCGGAAAACGAGCCGCGACGATGGGGCGCGGCCGGCGGCCCCGGCGCCGGGGAGTTTTCCCCGAGCAGAGTGGATGGAGGCGCCGTGGCCGGGCGTCCGCCTCCGCCGTGGCGGGCGGCCGGGGCGCCCGTGGAGGGGGCTGGCCTCTGTGGGGGAACGGAGTGATCTCTCACTCCACGGCTGGGACGAAGCCGCGAAAGGTGCCGTGGTCGCCGGGACGGTCGGGGGGACTCGTGGCGCGGGACTCAGGGTTCCCCATGCGGAGGCCCCCAGGCTCAGGCCCCTGGCAACGGAAGGCTGAGCAAGCAGGCCCGGGCCCGGGCCCGGCTTTCGGGGCTGGCCCGGCCCCAGCGGCCGGCGCCAGGGAGGGGACCCCCGGAGGCTGAGGAGCGGGAGGCGTCGGCCTCCCCGGGGCCCGCCTCCCGGAGCTCCTCCTGGCCGTGCCGGAACGCGCCGACACGCGATCCCGGACAGGGCCCCGGGGGGGCGGCCCTGCGGCCCTCTGGTGCCCGAAGAGTGTTCGCCGGGCGTTTTCCGGCCAATTCTCACGAGCGTTCTGCCCAAATCGGGATCGATGTGGGCAGAACGCTCGTGAGAATTGGCCGGCGTTGGGCAGCCCTGGTCAGCGCCCAGGGCCGCGTGGAGCAGGTCCCTTTCTCGCTCGGGGCATGGCGCGGCCACCCAGAAAACGAGCCGCGACGATGGGGCGCGGCCGGCGGCCCCGGCGCCGGGGAGTTTTCCCCGAGCAGAGTGGATGGAGGCGCCGTGGCCGGGCGTCCGCCTCCGCCGTGGCGGGCGGCCGGGGCGCCCGTGGAGGGGGCTGGCCTCTGTGGGGGAACGGAGTGATCTCTCACTCCACGGCTGGGACGAAGCCGCGAAAGGTGCCGTGGTCGCCGGGACGGTCGGGGGGACTCGTGGCGCGGGACTCAGGGTTCCCCATGCGGAGGCCCCCAGGCTCAGGCCCCTGGCAACGGAAGGCTGAGCAAGCAGGCCCGGGCCCGGGCCCGGCTTTCGGGGCTGGCCCGGCCCCAGCGGCCGGCGCCAGGGAGGGGACCCCCGGAGGCTGAGGAGCGGGAGGCGTCGGCCTCCCCGGGGCCCGCCTCCCGGAGCTCCTCCTGGCGGTGCCGGAACGCGCCGACACGCGATCCCGGACAGGGCCCCGGGGGGGCGGCCCTGCGGCCCTCTGGTGCCCGAAGTGTGTTCGCCGGGCGTTTTCCGGCCAATTCTCACGAGCGTTCTGCCCAAATCGGGATCGATGTGGGCAGAACGCTCGTGAGAATTGGCCGGCGTTGGGCAGCCCTGGTCAGCGCCCAGGGCCGCGTGGAGCAGGGCCCTTTCTCGCTCGGGGCATGGCGCGGCCACCCGGAAAACGAGCCGCGACGATGGGGCGCGGCCGGCGGCCCCGGCGCCGGGGAGTTTTCCCCGAGCAGAGTGGATGGAGGCGCCGTGGCCGGGCGTCCGCCTCCGCCGTGGCGGGCGGCCGGGGCGCCCGTGGAGGGGGCTGGCCTCTGTGGGGGAACGGAGTGATCTCTCACTCCACGGCTGGGACGAAGCCGCGAAAGGTGCCGTGGTCGCCGGGACGGTCGGGGGGACTCCTGGCGCGGGACTCAGGGTTCCCCATGCGGAGGCCCCCAGGCTCAGGCCCCTGGCAACGGAGGGCTGAGCAAGCAGGCCCGGGCCCGGGCCCGGCTTTCGGGGCTGGCCCGGCCCCAGCGGCCGGCGCCAGGGAGGGGACCCCCGGAGGCTGAGGAGCGGGAGGCGTCGGCCTCCCCGGGGCCCGCCTCCCGGAGCTCCTCCTGGCGGTGCCGGAACGCGCCGACACGCGATCCCGGACAGGGCCCCGGGGGGGCGGCCCTGCGGCCCTCTGGTGCCCGAAGTGTGTTCGCCGGGCGTTTTCCGGCCAATTCTCACGAGCGTTCTGCCCAAATCGGGATCGATTTGGGCAGAACGCTCGTGAGAATTGGCCGGCGTTGGGCAGCCCTGGTCAGCGCCCAGGGCCGCGTGGAGCAGGGCCCTTTCTCGCTCGGGGCATGGCGCGGCCACCCGGAAAACGAGCCGCGACGATGGGGCGCGGCCGGCGGCCCCGGCGCCGGGGAGTTTTCCCCGAGCAGAGTGGATGGAGGCGCCGTGGCCGGGCGTCCGCCTCCGCCGTGGCGGGCGGCCGGGGCGCCCGTGGAGGGGGCTGGCCTCTGTGGGGGAACGGAGTGATCTCTCACTCCACGGCTGGGACGAAGCCGCGAAAGGTGCCGTGGTCGCCGGGACGGTCGGGGGGACTCCTGGCGCGGGACTCAGGGTTCCCCATGCGGAGGCCCCCAGGCTCAGGCCCCTGGCAACGGAGGGCTGAGCAAGCAGGCCCGGGCCCGGGCCCGGCTTTCGGGGCTGGCCCGGCCCCAGCGGCCGGCGCCAGGGAGGGGACCCCCGGAGGCTGAGGAGCGGGAGGCGTCGGCCTCCCCGGGGCCCGCCTCCCGGAGCTCCTCCTGGCGGTGCCGGAACGCGCCGACACGCGATCCCGGACAGGGCCCCGGGGGGGCGGCCCTGCGGCCCTCTGGTGCCCGAAGTGTGTTCGCCGGGCGTTTTCCGGCCAATTCTCACGAGCGTTCTGCCCAAATCGGGATCGATTTGGGCAGAACGCTCGTGAGAATTGGCCGGCGTTGGGCAGCCCTGGTCAGCGCCCAGGGCCGCGTGGAGCAGGGCCCTTTCTCGCTCGGGGCATGGCGCGGCCACCCGGAAAACGAGCCGCGACGATGGGGCGCGGCCGGCGGCCCCGGCGCCGGGGAGTTTTCCCCGAGCAGAGTGGATGGAGGCGCCGTGGCCGGGCGTCCGCCTCCGCCGTGGCGGGCGGCCGGGGCGCCCGTGGAGGGGGCTGGCCTCTGTGGGGGAACGGAGTGATCTCTCACTCCACGGCTGGGACGAAGCCGCGAAAGGTGCCGTGGTCGCCGGGACGGTCGGGGGGACTCGTGGCGCGGGACTCAGGGTTCCCCATGCGGAGGCCCCCAGGCTCAGGCCCCTGGCAACGGAAGGCTGAGCAAGCAGGCCCGGGCCCGGGCCCGGCTTTCGGGGCTGGCCCGGCCCCAGCGGCCGGCGCCAGGGAGGGGACCCCCGGAGGCTGAGGAGCGGGAGGCGTCGGCCTCCCCGGGGCCCGCCTCCCGGAGCTCCTCCTGGCGGTGCCGGAACGCGCCGACACGCGATCCCGGACAGGGCCCCGGGGGGGCGGCCCTGCGGCCCTCTGGTGCCCGAAGTGTGTTCGCCGGGCGTTTTCCGGCCAATTCTCACGAGCGTTCTGCCCAAATCGGGATCGATTTGGGCAGAACGCTCGTGAGAATTGGCCGGCGTTGGGCAGCCCTGGTCAGCGCCCAGGGCCGCGTGGAGCAGGGCCCTTTCTCGCTCGGGGCATGGCGCGGCCACCCGGAAAACGAGCCGCGACGATGGGGCGCGGCCGGCGGCCCCGGCGCCGGGGAGTTTTCCCCGAGCAGAGTGGATGGAGGCGCCGTGGCCGGGCGTCCGCCTCCGCCGTGGCGGGCGGCCGGGGCGCCCGTGGAGGGGGCTGGCCTCTGTGGGGGAACGGAGTGATCTCTCACTCCACGGCTGGGACGAAGCCGCGAAAGGTGCCGTGGTCGCCGGGACGGTCGGGGGGACTCGTGGCGCGGGACTCAGGGTTCCCCATGCGGAGGCCCCCAGGCTCAGGCCCCTGGCAACGGAAGGCTGAGCAAGCAGGCCCGGGCCCGGGCCCGGCTTTCGGGGCTGGCCCGGCCCCAGCGGCCGGCGCCAGGGAGGGGACCCCCGGAGGCTGAGGAGCGGGAGGCGTCGGCCTCCCCGGGGCCCGCCTCCCGGAGCTCCTCCTGGCGGTGCCGGAACGCGCCGACACGCGATCCCGGACAGGGCCCCGGGGGGGCGGCCCTGCGGCCCTCTGGTGCCCGAAGAGTGTTCGCCGGGCGTTTTCCGGCCAATTCTCACGAGCGTTCTGCCCAAATCGGGATCGATTTGGGCAGAACGCTCGTGAGAATTGGCCGGCGTTGGGCAGCCCTGGTCAGCGCCCAGGGCCGCGTGGAGCAGGGCCCTTTCTCGCTCGGGGCATGGCGCGGCCACCCGGAAAACGAGCCGCGACAATGGGGCGCGGCCGGCGGCCCCGGCGCCGGGGAGTTTTCCCCGAGCAGAGTGGATGGAGGCGCCGTGGCCGGGCGTCCGCCTCCGCCGTGGCGGGCGGCCGGGGCGCCCGTGGAGGGGGCTGGCCTCTGTGGGGGAACGGAGTGATCTCTCACTCCACGGCTGGGACGAAGCCGCGAAAGGTGCCGTGGTCGCCGGGACGGTCGGGGGGACTCGTGGCACGGGATTCAGGGTTCCCCATGCGGAGGCCCCCAGGCTCAGGCCCCTGGCAACGGAAGGCTGAGCAAGCAGGCCCGGGCCCGGGCCCGGCTTTCGGGGCTGGCACGGCCCCAGCGGCCGGCGCCAGGGAGGGGACCCCCGGAGGCTGAGGAGCGGGAGGCGTCGGCCTCCCCGGGGCCCGCCTCCCGGAGCTCTTCCTGGCGGTGCCGGAAGGCGCCGACACGCGATCCCGGACAGGGCCCCGGGGGGGCGGCCCTGCGGCCCTGTGGTGCCCGAAGTGTGTTCGCCGGGCGTTTTCCGGCCAATTCTCACGAGCGTTCTGCCCAAATCGGGATCGATTTGGGCAGAACGCTCGTGAGAATTGGCCGGCGTTGGGCAGCCCTGGTCAGCGCCCAGGGCCGCGTGGAGCAGGGCCCTTTCTCGCTCGGGGCATGGCGCGGCCACCCGGAAAACGAGCCGCGACGATGGGGCGCGGCCGGCGGCCCCGGCGCCGGGGAGTTTTCCCCGAGCAGAGTGGATGGAGGCGCCGTGGCCGGGCGTCCGCCTCCGCCGTGGCGGGCGGCCGGGGCGCCCGTGGAGGGGGCTGGCCTCTGTGGGGGAACGGAGTGATCTTTCACTCCACGGCTGGGACGAAGCCGCGAAAGGTGCCGTGGTCGCCGGGACGGTAGGGGGACTCGTGGCGCGGGACTCAGGGTTCCCCATGCGGCGGCCCCCAGGCTCAGGCCCCTGGCAACGGAAGGCTGAGCAAGCAGGCCCGGGCCCGGGCCCGGCTTTCGGGGCTGGCCCGGCCCCAGCGGCCGGCGCCAGGGAGGGGACCCCCGGAGTCTGAGGAGCGGGAGGCGTCGGCCTCCCCGGGGCCCGCCTCCCGGAGCTCCTCCTGGCGGTGCCGGAACGCGCCGACACGCGATCCCGGACAGGGCCCCGGGGGGGCGGCCCTGCGGCCCTCTGGTGCCCGAAGTGTGTTCGCCGGGCGTTTTCCGGCCAATTCTCACGAGCGTTCTGCCCAAATCGGGATCGATGTGGGCAGAACGCTCGTGAGAATTGGCCGGCGTTGGGCAGCCCTGGTCAGCGCCCAGGGCCGCGTGGAGCAGGGCCCTTTCTCGCTCGGGGCATGGCGCGGCCACCCGGAAAACGAGCCGCGACGATGGGGCGCGGCCGGCGGCCCCGGCGCCGGGGTGTTTTCCCCGAGCAGAGTGGATGGAGGCGCCGTGGCCGGGCGTCCGCCTCCGCCGTGGCGGGCGGCCGGGGCGCCCGTGGAGGGGGCTGGCCTCTGTGGGGGAACGGAGTGATCTCTCACTCCACGGCTGGGACGAAGCCGCGAAAGGTGCCGTGGTCGCCGGGACGGTCGGGGGGACTCGTGGCGCGGGACTAAGGGTTCCCCATGCGGCGGCCCCCAGGCTCAGGCCCCTGGCAACGGAAGGCTGAGCAAGCAGGCCCGGGCCCGGGCCCGGCTTTCGGGGCTGGCCCGGCCCCAGCGGCCGGCGCCAGGGAGGGGACCCCCGGAGGCTGAGGAGCGGGCGGCGTCGGCCTCCCCGGGGCCCGCCTCCCGGAGCTCCTCCTGGCGGTGCCGGAACGCGCCGACACGCGATCCCGGACAGGGCCC
Source organism: Meles meles (assembly GCF_922984935.1). Classification (NCBI taxonomy): domain Eukaryota; kingdom Metazoa; phylum Chordata; class Mammalia; order Carnivora; family Mustelidae; genus Meles; species Meles meles. The sequence goes on along the minus strand of NW_025721289.1, from coordinate 8,625 downwards.
CGGGGGGGCGGCCCTGCGGCCCTGTGGTGCCCGAAGTGTGTTCGCCGGGCGTTTTCCGGCCAATTCTCACGAGCGTTCTGCCCAAATCGTGATCGATTTGGGCAGAACGCTCGTGAGAATTGGCCGGCGTTGGGCAGCCCTGGTCAGCGCCCAGGGCCGCGTGGAGCAGGGCCCTTTCTCGCTCGGGGCATGGCGCGGCCACCCGGAAAACGAGCCGCGACGATGGGGCGCGGCCGGCGGCCCCGGCGCCGGGGAGTTTTCCCCGAGCAGAGTGGATGGAGGCGCCGTGGCCGGGCGTCCGCCTCCGCCGTGGCGGGCGGCCGGGGCGCCCGTGGAGGGGGCTGGCCTCTGTGGGGGAACGGAGTGATCTCTCACTCCACGGCTGGGACGAAGCCGCGAAAGGTGCCGTGGTCGCCGGGACGGTCGGGGGGACTCGTGGCGCGGGACTCAGGGTTCCCCATGCGGAGGCCCCCAGGCTCAGGCCCCTGGCAACGGAAGGCTGAGCAAGCAGGCCCGGGCCCGTGCCCGGCTTTCGGGGCTGGCCCGGCCCCAGCGGCCGGCGCCAGGGAGGGGACCCCCGGAGGCTGAGGAGCGGGAGGCGTCGGCCTCCCCGGGGCCCGCCTCCCGGAGCTCCTCCTGGCGGTGCCGGAACGCGCCGACACGCGATCCCGGACAGGGCCCCGGGGGGGCGGCCCTGCGGCCCTCTGGTGCCCGAAGAGTGTTCGCCGGGCGTTTTCCGGCCAATTCTCACGAGCGTTCTGCCCAAATCGGGATCGATGTGGGCAGAACGCTCGTGAGAATTGGCCGGCGTTGGGCAGCCCTGGTCAGCGCCCAGGGCCGCGTGGAGCAGGGCCCTTTCTCGCTCGGGGCATGGCGCGGCCACCGGGAAAACGAGCCGCGACGATGGGGCGCGGCCGGCGGCCCCGGCGCCGGGGAGTTTTCCCCGAGCAGAGTGGATGGAGGCGCCGTGGCCGGGCGTCCGCCTCCGCCGTGGCGGGCGGCCGGGGCGCCCGTGGAGGGGGCTGGCCTCTGTGGGGGAACGGAGTGATCTTTCACTCCACGGCTGGGACGAAGCCGCGAAAGGTGCCGTGGTCGCCGGGACGGTAGGGGGACTCGTGGCGCGGGACTCAGGGTTCCCCATGCGGCGGCCCCCAGGCTCAGGCCCCTGGCAACGGAAGGCTGAGCAAGCAGGCCCGGGCCCGGGCCCGGCTTTCGGGGCTGGCCCGGCCCCAGCGGCCGGCGCCAGGGAGGGGACCCCCGGAGTCTGAGGAGCGGGAGGCGTCGGCCTCCCCGGGGCCCGCCTCCCGGAGCTCCTCCTGGCGGTGCCGGAACGCGCCGACACGCGATCCCGGACAGGGCCCCGGGGGGGCGGCCCTGCGGCCCTCTGGTGCCCGAAGTGTGTTCGCCGGGCGTTTTCCGGCCAATTCTCACGAGCGTTCTGCCCAAATCGGGATCGATTTGGGCAGAACGCTCGTGAGAATTGGCCGGCGTTGGGCAGCCCTGGTCAGCGCCCAGGGCCGCGTGGAGCAGGGCCCTTTCTCGCTCGGGGCATGGCGCGGCCACCCGGAAAACGAGCCGCGACGATGGGGCGCGGCCGGCGGCCCCGGCGCCGGGGTGTTTTCCCCGAGCAGAGTGGATGGAGGCGCCGTGGCCGGGCGTCCGCCTCCGCCGTGGCGGGCGGCCGGGGCGCCCGTGGAGGGGGCTGGCCTCTGTGGGGGAACGGAGTGATCTCTCACTCCACGGCTGGGACGAAGCCGCGAAAGGTGCCGTGGTCGCCGGGACGGTCGGGGGGACTCGTGGCGCGAGACTAAGGGTTCCCCATGCGGCGGCCCCCAGGCTCAGGCCCCTGGCAACGGAAGGCTGAGCAAGCAGGCCCGGGCCCGGGCCCGGCTTTCGGGGCTGGCCCGGCCCCAGCGGCCGGCGCCAGGGAGGGGACCCCCGGAGGCTGAGGAGCGGGCGGCGTCGGCCTCCCCGGGGCCCGCCTCCCGGAGCTCCTCCTGGCGGTGCCGGAACGCGCCGACACGCGATCCCGGACAGGGCCCCGGGGGGGCGGCCCTGCGGCCCTGTGGTGCCCGAAGTGTGTTCGCCGGGCGTTTTCCGGCCAATTCTCACGAGCGTTCTGCCCAAATCGGGATCGATTTGGGCAGAACGCTCGTGAGAATTGGCCGGCGTTGGGCAGCCCTGGTCAGCGCCCAGGGCCGCGTGGAGCAGGGCCCTTTCTCGCTCGGGGCATGGCGCGGCCACCCGGAAAACGAGCCGCGACGATGGGGCGCGGCCGGCGGCCCCGGCGCCGGGGAGTTTTCCCCGAGCAGAGTGGATGGAGGCGCCGTGGCCGGGCGTCCGCCTCCGCCGTGGCGGGCGGCCGGGGCGCCCGTGGAGGGGGGCTGGCCTCTGTGGGGGAACGGAGTGATCTCTCACTCCACGGCTGGGACGAAGCCGCGAAAGGTGCCGTGGTCGCCGGGACGGTCGGGGGGACTCGTGGCGCGGGACTCAGGGTTCCCCATGCGGAGGCCCCCAGGCTCAGGCCCCTGGCAACGGAAGGCTGAGCAAGCAGGCCCGGGCCCGTGCCCGGCTTTCGGGGCTGGCCCGGCCCCAGCGGCCGGCGCCAGGGAGGGGACCCCCGGAGGCTGAGGAGCGGGAGGCGTCGGCCTCCCCGGGGCCCGCCTCCCGGAGCTCCTCCTGGCGGTGCCGGAACGCGCCGACACGCGATCCCGGACAGGGCCCCGGGGGGGCGGCCCTGCGGCCCTCTGGTGCCCGAAGAGTGTTCGCCGGGCGTTTTCCGGCCAATTCTCACGAGCGTTCTGCCCAAATCGGGATCGATGTGGGCAGAACGCTCGTGAGAATTGGCCGGCGTTGGGCAGCCCTGGTCAGCGCCCAGGGCCGCGTGGAGCAGGGCCCTTTCTCGCTCGGGGCATGGCGCGGCCACCGGGAAAACGAGCCGCGACGATGGGGCGCGGCCGGCGGCCCCGGCGCCGGGGAGTTTTCCCCGAGCAGAGTGGATGGAGGCGCCGTGGCCGGGCGTCCGCCTCGCCGTGGCGGGCGGCCGGGGCGCCCGTGGAGGGGGCTGGCCTCTGTGGGGGAACGGAGTGATCTCTCACTCCACGGCTGGGACGAAGCCGCGAAAGGTGCCGTGGTCGCCGGGACGGTCGGGGGGACTCGTGGCGCGGGACTCAGGGTTCCCCATGCGGAGGCCCCCAGGCTCAGGCCCCTGGCAACGGAAGGCTGAGCAAGCAGGCCCGGGCCCGGGCCCGGCTTTCGGGGCTGGCCCGGCCCCAGCGGCCGGCGCCAGGGAGGGGACCCCCGGAGGCTGAGGAGCGGGAGGCGTCGGCCTCCCCGGGGCCCGCCTCCCGGAGGCTCCTCCTGGCGGTGCCGGAACGCGCCGACACGCGATCCCGGACAGGGCCCCGGGGGGCGGCCCTGCGGCCCTGTGGTGCCCGAAGTGTGTTCGCCGGGCGTTTTCCGGCCAATTCTCACGAGCGTTCTGCCCAAATCGGGATCGATTTGGGCAGAACGCTCGTGAGAATTGGCCGGCGTTGGGCAGCCCTGGTCAGCGCCCAGGGCCGCGTGGAGCAGGGCCCTTTCTCGCTCGGGGCATGGCGCGGCCACCCGGAAAACGAGCCGCGACGATGGGGCGCGGCCGGCGGCCCCGGCGCCGGGGAGTTTTCCCCGAGCAGAGTGGATGGAGGCGCCGTGGCCGGGCGTCCGCCTCCGCCGTGGCGGGCGGTCCGGGGCGCCCGTGGAGGGGGCTGGCCTCTGTGGGGGAACGGAGTGATCTCTCACTCCACGGCTGGGACGAAGCCGCGAAAGGTGCCGTGGTCGCCGGGACGGTCGGGGGGACTCGTGGCGCGGGACTCAAGGTTCCCCATGCGGAGGCCCCCAGGCTCAGGCCCCTGGCAACGGAAGGCTGAGCAAGCAGGCTCGGGCCCGGGCCCGGCTTTCGGGGCTGGCCCGGCCCCAGCGGCCGGCGCCAGGGAGGGGACCCCCGGAGGCTGAGGAGCGGGAGGCGTCGGCCTCCCCGGGGCCCGCCTCCCGGAGCTCCTCCTGGCGGTGCCGGAACGCGCCGACACGCGATCCCGGACAGGGCCCCGGGGGGGCGGCCCTGCGGCCCTCTGGTGCCCGAAGAGTGTTCGCCGGGCGTTTTCCGGCCAATTCTCACGAGCGTTCTGCCCAAATCGGGATCGATTTGGGCAGAACGCTCGTGAGAATTGGCCGGCGTTGGGCAGCCCTGGTCAGCGCCCAGGGCCGCGTGGAGCAGGGCCCTTTCTCGCTCGGGGCATGGCGCGGCCACCGGGAAAACGAGCCGCGACGATGGGGCGCGGCCCGCGGCCCCGGCGCCGGGGAGTTTTCCCCGAGCAGAGTGGATGGAGGCGCCGTGGCGGGCGTCCGCCTCCGCCGTGGCGGGCGGCCGGGGCGCCCGTGGAGGGGGCTGGCCTCTGTGGGGGAACGGAGTGATCTCTCACTCCACGGCTGGGACGAAGCCGCGAAAGGTGCCGTGGTCGCCGGGACGGTCGGGGGGACTCGTGGCGCGGGACTCAGGGTTCCCCATGCGGAGGCCCCCAGGCTCAGGCCCCTGGCAACGGAAGGCTGAGCAAGCAGGCCCGGGCCCGGGCCCGGCTTTCGGGGCTGGCCGGCCCCAGCGGCCGGCGCCAGGGAGGGGACCCCCGGAGGCTGAGGAGCGGGAGGCGTCGGCCTCCCCGGGGCCCGCCTCCCGGAGCTCCTCCTGGCGGTGCCGGAACGCGCCGACACGCGATCCCGGACAGGGGCCCCGGGGGGGCGGCCCTGCGGCCCTCTGGGTGCCCGAAGTGTGTTCGCCGGGCGTTTTCCGGCCAATTCTCACGAGCGTTCTGCCAAATCGGGATCGATTTGGGCAGAACGCTCGTGAGAATTGGCCGGCGTTGGCAGCCCTGGTCAGCGCCCAGGGCCGCGTGGAGCAGGGCCCTTTCTCGCTCGGGGCATGGCGCGGCCACCGGAAAACGAGCCGCGACGATGGGGCGCGGCCGGCAGCCCCGGCGCCGGGGTGTTTTCCCCGAGCAGAGTGGATGGAGGCGCCGTGGCCGGGCGTCCGCCTCCGCCGTGGCGGGCGGCCGGGGCGCCCGTGGAGGGGGCTGGCCTCTGTGGGGGAACGGAGTGATCTCTCACTCCACGGCTGGGACGAAGCCGCGAAAGGTGCCGTGGTCGCCGGGACGGTCAGGGGGACTCGTGGCGCGGGACTCAGGGTTCCCCATGCGGAGGCCCCCAGGCTCAGGCCCCTGGCAACGGAAGGCTGAGCAAGCAGGCCCGGGCCCGGGCCCGGCTTTCCGGGGCTGGCCCGGCCCCAGCGGCCGGCGCCAGGGAGGGGACCCCCGGAGGCTGAGGAGCGGGAGGCGTCGGCCTCCCCGGGGCCCGCCTCCCGGAGCTCCTCCTGGCGGTGCCGGAACGCGCCGACACGCGATCCCGGACAGGGCCCCGGGGGGGCGGCCCTGCGGCCCTCTGGTGCCCGAAGTGTGTTCGCCGGGCGTTTTCCGGCCAATTCTCACGAGCGTTCTGCCCAAATCGGGATCGATTTGGGCAGAACGCTCGTGAGAATTGGCCGGCGTTGGGCAGCCCTGGTCAGCGCCCAGGGCCGCGTGGAGCAGGGCCCTTTCTCGCTCGGGGCATGGCGCGGCCACCCGGAAAACGAGCCGCGACGATGGGGCGCGGCCGGCGGCCCCCGGCGCCAGGGAGTTTTCCCCCGAGCAGAGTGGATGGAGGCGCCGTGGCCGGGCGTCCGCCGCCGCCGTGGCGGGCGGCCGGGGCGCCCGTGGAGGGGGCTGGCCTCTGTGGGGGAACGGAGTGATCTCTCACTCCACGGCTGGGACGAAGCCGCGAAAGGTGCCGTGGTCGCCGGGACGGTCGGGGGACTCGTGGCGCGGGACTCAGTGTTCCCCATGCGGAGGCCCCCAGGCTCAGGCCCCTGGCAACGGAAGGCTGAGCAAGCAGGCCCGGGCCCGGGCCCGGCTTTCGGGGCTGGCCCGGCCCCAGCGGCCGGCGCCAGGGAGGGGACCCCCGGAGGCTGAGGAGCGGGAGGCGTCGGCCTCCCCGGGGCCCGCCTCCCGGAGCTCATCCTGGCGGTGCCGGAACGCGCCGACACGCGATCCCGGACAGGGCCCCGGGGGGGCGGCCCTGCGGCCCTGTGGTGCCCGAAGTGTGTTCGCCGGGCGTTTTCCGGCCAATTCTCACGAGCGTTCTGCCCAAATCGGGATCGATTTGGGCAGAACGCTCGTGAGAATTGGCCGGCGTTGGGCAGCCCTGGTCAGCGCCCAGGGCCGCGTGGAGCAGGGCCCTTTCTCGCTCGGGGCATGGCGCGGCCACCCGGAAAACGAGCCGCGACGATGGGGCGCGGCCGGCGGCCCCGGCGCCGGGGAGTTTTCCCCCGAGCAGAGTGGATGGAGGCGCCGTGGCAGGGCGTCCGCCTCCGCCGTGGCGGGCGGCCGGGGCGCCCGTGGAGGGGGCTGGCCTCTGTGGGGGAACGGAGTGATCTCTCCTCCACGGCTGGGACGAAGCCGCGAAAGGTGCCGTGGTCGCCGGGACGGTCGGGGGGACTCGTGGCGCGGGACTCAGGGTTCCCCATGCGGAGGCCCCCAGGCTCAGGCCCCTGGCAACGGAAGGCTGAGCAAGCAGGCCCGGGCCCGGGCCCGGCTTTCGGGGCTGGCCCGGCCCCAGCGGCCGGCGCCAGGGAGGGGACCCCCGGAGGCTGAGGAGCGGGAGGCGTCGGCCTCCCCGGGGCCCGCCTCCCGGAGCTCCTCCTGGCGGTGCCGGAACGCGCCGACACGCGATCCCGGACAGGGCCCCGGGGGGGCGGCCCTGCGGCCCTCTGGTGCCCGAAGTGTGTTCGCCGGGCGTTTTCCGGCCAATTCTCACGAGCGTTCTGCCCAAATCGGGATCGATTTGGGCAGAACGCTCGTGAGAATGGCCGGGCGTTGGGCAGCCCTGGTCAGCGCCAGGGCCGCGTGGAACAGGGCCTTTCTCGCTCGGGGCATGGCGCGGCCACCCGGAAAACGAGCCGCGACGATGGGGCGCGGCCGGCGGCCCCGGCGCCGGGGAGTTTTCCCCGAGCAGAGTGGATGGAGGCGCCGTGGCCGGGCGTCCGCCTCCGCCGTGGCGGGCGGCCGGGGGCGCCCGTGGAGGGGGCTGGCCTCTGTGGGGGAACGGAGTGATCTCTCACTCCACGGCTGGGACGAAGCCGCGAAAGGTGCCGTGGTCGCCGGGACGGTCGGGGGACTCGTGGCGCGGGACTCAGGGTTCCCCATGCGGAGGCCCCCAGGCTCAGGCCCCTGGCAACGGAAGGCTGAGCAAGCAGGCCCGGGCCCGGGCCTGGCTTTCGGGGCTGGCCCGGCCCCAGCGGCCGGCGCCAGGGAGGGGACCCCCGGAGGCTGAGGAGCGGGAGGCGTCGGCCTCCCCGGGGCCCGCCTCCCGGAGCTCCTCCTGGCGGTGCCGGAACGCGCCGACACGCGATCCCGGACAGGGCCCCGGGGGGGCGGCCCTGCGGCCCTCTGGTGCCCGAAGTGTGTTCGCCGGGCGTTTTCCGGCCAATTCTCACGAGCGTTCTGCCCAAATCGGGATCGATTTGGGCAGAACGCTCGTGAGAATTGGCCGGCGTTGGGCAGCCCTGGTCAGCGCCCAGGGCCGCGTGGAGCAGGGCCCTTTCTCGCTCGGGGCATGGCGCGGCCACCCGGAAAACGAGCCGCGACGATGGGGCGCGGCCGGCGGCCCCGCGCCGGGGAGTTTTCCCCGAGCAGAGTGGATGGAGGCGCCGTGGCCGGGCGTCCGCCTCGCCGTGGCGGGCGGCCGGGGCGCCCGTGGAGGGGCTGGCCTCTGTGGGGGAACGGAGTGATCTCTCACTCCACGGCTGGGACGAAGCCGCGAAAGGTGCCGTGGTCGCCGGGACGGTCGGGGGGACTCGTGGCGCGGGACTCAGGGTTCCCATGCGGAGGCCCCCAGGCTCAGGCCCCTGGCAACGGAAGGCTGAGCAAGCAGGCCCGGGCCCGGGCCCGGCTTTCGGGGCTGGCCCGGCCCCAGCGGCCGGCGCCAGGGAGGGGACCCCCGGAGGCTGAGGAGCGGGAGGCGTCGGCCTCCCCGGGGCCCGCCTCCCGGAGCTCCTCCTGGCGGTGCCGGAACGCGCCGACACGCGATCCCGGACAGGGCCCCGGGGGGGCGGCCCTGCGGCCCTCTGGTGCCCGAAGAGTGTTCGCCGGGCGTTTTCCGGCCAATTCTCACGAGCGTTCTGCCCAAATCGGGATCGATTTGGGCAGAACGCTCGTGAGAATTGGCCGGCGTTGGGCAGCCCTGGTCAGCGCCCAGGGCCGCGTGGAGCAGGGCCCTTTCCTCGCTCGGGGCATGGCGCGGCCACCCGGAAAACGAGCCGCGACGATGGGGCGCGGCCGGCGGCCCCGGCGCCGGGGAGTTTTCCCCGAGCAGAGTGGATGGAGGCGCTGTGGCCGGGCGTCCGCCTCCGCCGTGGCGGGCGGCCGGGGCGCCCGTGGAGGGGGCTGGCCTCTGTGGGGGAACGGAGTGATCTCTCACTCCACGGCTGGGACGAAGCCGCGAAAGGTGCCGTGGTCGCCGGGACGGTCGGGGGGACTCGTGGCACGGGACTCAGGGTTCCCC